>NC_054539.1:24384433-24506933 GCF_017654505.1 Polyodon spathula
CTCCAAAAAACTCTGAGTTATGCATAACTGAAGATCAATGGCATCCACTGTAAAGAACAACACTCACATGATGTGATATGTAAACTGTACAATCTATATACTAAAAACCCAACTATTGTATGAAATAATGCAATACTTACGGAAAAAACAGAACACGCGAGTGCTGTCCATGGTCCTGAATCTGGCGAGTTCCCCGTGTCCCGGAGAGTTCAAGCGTCAAATATCTGTATAACGGTTACAATCTGAGACGAAATCAGTGATAAAATGTGGACTCCGACCACTGCAGTGGTTGTCCGTTCAATACATCTTTCAGTAGAGTTATGGCAACTGTGATACCAACGTGTAACTTGCAGCGGCAGTGGTATCCTGTAGCGGTATGCACGGAAAACCGGTCCAGACCAGTATGCTTTTTATTTATTTATTTATTTATTTATTTATTTTAAAATCAACTACATTAAAGCTGAAGCTGTTTTGTATTGCAAATACTGTGCTGACAGAGAACTCTGCCTTGTCTTAGGAAAGCGACGTAGTAAAAGGAGTTATTTCAACTTGCTATACATCAAGACCCCTACATGCCTATTCTTTATAATGCTATTATTCCCAGTTTTGTGTTTGCAGCTGAAGTTGGGGGTAGCCCCTGTAGCTGAAAGGAAGTGGCAGCTGTGTGGCTGGGTTTTAATTTCAAGTGTGTTGCTGATGTAGTGTCATAATGTGTGAACCGAGCCGTGCAAAGCTAAATCTGCGCCTCTGTAATAACCCTGCCTCAAGCTGTCACTTAAAACATTAGGCTACAACCCGATAGATATACTGTCCTTTTTTTTAGTTTTGTACTGTATAATAGGCGCATGCTATTGCATTGTATAGAAACATTACAATTAATTCTAACAGTTATTTGTTAAAGTTATTTTTAGGATCTGTGAAAATTAATTGCAGGGGTTAACGTTTACGTCGGTGAATTAAAACTGATCTGCAACTATATTGACACAAATATGTTTCCTTTTAATTGCGTGTCTCTAAGCATATTTGATGTAGGCTGCTGTGAATGTTTAAGTATCCACTTAAAATTTGGAGGAAATACGTGTTTAATCACTTGTGCATGTATACTGTATACCAATGCAGTATAAAGAATGCCATAAATCAGATATTAAACTTTCATAACTTACACACAGCAACTGTCCACGTGACACTCATCTCAGTGCTGACCTTTTACTCATCTCTCTTTGAAGCCCATTACTTCATGTGTAAATGATGATATTTGAAGTATCCTAGGTCAGAGCACCAAAGGAATAAGGTCAGGGTGGTTATTTAAGCAATGGAACCCGCAATAGAACGTTACCGCCAGTTAAATGCCCGAGCTCATTGTGAGTGTATTTAACATAACCAGAAAGGCCTTACCAGATGGAAAAGACGTCTTATGACGGATCTGTTGTTATTAGAAATTGATATGTTAAAAAGTAGCATTTAAACTTTTCCTTCTTTTTTTTTCGTGATTTTATGAAGCACTATTTTTTGTTGCGTATGAATACAAAGGTTTTTCGCACTATTCCACGAGTAAAGTCCGGGACACACATAAGTGGCGCGATACAGTCGGCTAATGCGGTTTGCTTAGAATTCCATCTGTGGTCTGGTAGAGTTCAGGCTTCAGTATCCTATAGCGGGATGTTGTATATTTCCAATAGCCTAAATTATATACAAATGTGTTACCGGTAGCAAAATATGCCGTGTAACTGCCAACTTGTCAAAATCTACTACTTGGTCAAAATCTGTTACTTGTATCAAAATGTCATCTGTAGCTATAAACATTATTTAAAGCAATCCAATAATTAATCTTGGTGGTTATAGCGAGTAGATTAAAAACATTATATAGCAGAATTAAGACAATTTAATATAATTACTTCTGTAATATAATTAACTGTTTATTTTTTAATTAGGATTTGATTGCAGATCCATGTATTTGTGTGAGTTGCAGTGTTTTTTTTTTATAAGAAATTCTAGAACGAAAAAAGGACATTCGGCCCACCTATGCTCATTCACTTTGATGCAAGCGTGGTCTTTTAACACTCAGGAGAGGAAAAACAAAAAGAAAAAACCCTAACCAAGTTATTAGGGGTCAATGTGAGGTGAAGAGATCGACCTGCGCCTTCCTGAACTGTTTCGAAATGCACTCCACTATCTGAGGGTGGAGACACTACTCTGATGGATCAGACCATTCCTGGAGATGAGGTCTGCTGCCCAGGTCACCACTCTGGCAATGTGCATTGCCTGTAGGGACAGCAAGTGGGGACCGTAGGCCACCCTAGTGGTTGACATACACCACGACTGTCGTGTTGTCCGTCCGGATAAACACGTGTACTGCTCAGCACTGGGAGAAAGTAATGGAGAGCAAGGGATACCGCTTGCAACTCCAGCATATTTATGTGCAGGGATGTGCAGCGGTCCGACCAGGATCTGCGTACTCCTCTGCCTTGAAAACCTCTCCACAACACAAGTTGAGGAGAGTGCGACTAGAACAGTCACTCAACAGTGAGGATATGGCAAGGCCTAGCCCCGTGAAGGAACTGTGTACTCTCAGAAAGAATAGACAACCATGGATGACTGCACAGGCAGTCGCTCACACATGACAGACAGATACAAAGAGCGGCCTACCATGCAAGCGAGAAGGTCACTGAAAGACAGAAAGGCAAAAAGACTTGGCCTTTTCAAAGTCGTAGATTCCAGGAAAGCGGCAAGCCAGCGTTCAGCATGAATGAAATGGGACTTGATTTGACTCGAGAAGTTCTTTTCTATCAACATGCTCAGCTCAACACAGAGGTCTTACAATACCATCTTGAAAAAAGAAAAAGAGAAATGGCTTCCTTTGAATGATAGTTTTATCCCCTCGGTGGGTGGGACCGAGTGCAGCATAGCTTCTCCACATTGTCTATTTGGCTTAAGAGATTCGTCCACTACTACCCCTAAGTCCTTTTTGTACATAGACGCCTCTATTTCATTTCTACTCATGCTGTACTTGCCTCTAATGTTTCTGCGCCCTATGTGCAAGACTTTACATTTATTCACATTAAATTTCATCTGCCATGTGTCAGCCCAAACTTGAATCCTCTCTAAATCTCTTAGTTGTCTATGGGAGTTGGCGACCCCTCCCAGTTTTGTGTCATCTGCAAATTTGCATAGTTTACTGATTATGTCTTGGTCCAAGTCATTTTTATAGCTTAAGAATAATAGTGGTCCAGTTGGACAGCACCAGTTTGCATCCTGGCTGTACAAAGAGGCCAAACTTTTCTGAGGACGCCAAAGGAGGCATCATAGTGGCTCTCCTGTGGTGGGGGATGGGAAACTGGCAGAGATGCTTCTCCTCATATTTCTTTATTGGGGTCTTACTCTTTCTTAGTATAATTTATCTAGACATGTACAATTGTTGAATAGTCTGTGCAGTACTGAGTGGATTGGCTGGTGCGGAAAGAACTGAAACAGGGTTGGCAGCACTGATTTTGAGGGAGGGTGTTGTTTGGATCCAACTGATTACATAATTGTGGACCAATCATGTCTTTCCTGTTGATTTGCTGTCCAGTAGGTGTGAATTGAGCCTTCCTTATGGTGTCCTGTCACAGACATGATTTCACTTGTCTCTAGACCAGCATCAGAAAGTATGTTTAAGTAGGTTTTATGTTATGAATGAGTTGTAGATTAGAATGTTAAGGGAAAAAGCTGGTATTCATGGGGGAATTGATTTAAAATTTCATTCACAGTTAAGCACTTCAACGCTCCAGTGGGCATCTATGCAAAATAGAAGCCTGCTAGATCTGGAAGCTGATTGGCTGTTCGCGCTCAGTCATTTTCTAATATATAAATATTCCACCATTTTGGTCCTTATTATAGTTTCCATGATTTAACATGATTGATGTTAAACTTATAGGTCTGTAGTTCCCAGGGTCAAATTGATCTCTCTTTTTGTTAAATATAGGAACAACATTGCCCATGATCCAGTACAGTGGGATGGCTCCTTTATATATAGATTTGTTCAATATATAACATATTTATTTAGAAATATGTTCTCTAGTTTCCCTGAGGACAGATTCCATCAGGCTCTGATAGCTCCCTTATTCATTCTCTTTTATAACAAACTCTTGTAATTATGTTTGTGTACATTTTGTTAACTTTGGTATATTGCATAAATCCTCCTTTGTAAATACTTGTACAAAGTATTGATTAAGTACCTCTGTGATTTGGTAGTCTTTAGTCACTAAATTTCCAATGCTGTCACGTATACACTGACTTCCTCTTTTAGTTTCCTTTTAGCATTAACATATTGAAAAAAACCCTTTTGGATTCAGTTTACTATCACTGATACTAGGCTCCCTAATTCCTTTTTTGCTCTCCTAGTCTGCTTTTTAAGGTCTCTACAGGCCTCTGTGGTTTTTTTTTTTTTTTTTTTTTTTTTTGTGAGGCTGCTCTTTTTGATTAATAGAACAATATAATTTTCTTTTATTTTTAATACTCTGCTTAATAGATCAATTTACACATTGTGGTTTAATTTTCTTAAGTTTACCATTTCTCATTTTTGGGCTAAATGTATCCTGCATTTGTAACATTATATACCTAGTGTTTGGTACATTAAAATAAATAGAGGGGTATTTCAGCCTGTATTGCACATTGTTTGACGATAGACCTTTTTGTATTATTTATTCATAGCAGTTATTTGCTTTATACATATTTTGTATAACATCCCCACTTTTTTAGGATACCATGAAACAAAACCCCCTCTCTGCAGCAGTTTCTGTATAGTGTAATATTTCTTAATACTTATCATTTAAGATTAAACTTAAATGTTATATTACAGTACATGAATGGGTGATACATGCAGAAGGGTACAAAGCAGTTGTATCAGTATCTGCAGCTTCTTTGTTTATGATGAATTGATTATATTTTATCAGTAATTTTTTAAGGCTTATTTTGTATTCATAAATGTATTGTGTACTAGCTGTACATATGAATACCTGCATTCTCATGTACATATGTAAATAATGAAATGGATTAGACTATGAAGTTTAACCAACTGATAATAGTCATCTAAATAAAAGCCCTGTTACAGCTTTGTCTCCAGTTTCGGATCAAAACCAACAAACTGTTTTTTTCCCAGGCCTATTATTTGCTGGCTGCTAGGGCTAGTCCCCACCTGCTAATGAAACGTCTCCCATACTTTTCAGATTTATTTGTTTTTGTTTGAATATTATCATCCTCTCCCTTCCCTCTTCCTAGAAAAATATGATTTAGTATTTGACAAATACATGTTATTATTATTTATTTTACTCACACCACCACCACCTTTTCCATTAGGAAAATACTACAGCAACCTTTTCTACTTCCCACTCCTGACTTATCCTGTGTGTCCTGTGTGCATTTTATTCACGCGTGCCCTCCTTTGATCCATGGTTCACTCTGGCCATGTCATGATTTGTATCAGGGAGGGGGGAAACCATTTGGACTTCCCTATCATTTATTCATATTGGTGACTGTATGCGGGTCCAACCCAGGGCGATTTAAACCCACATTTTGTGAATATGAATAGCCGCACATTTTGCAAACACTACTTCCATAGGCTGAACCCTATTTTCAATGAAAGTGTAAATCAGGTGGAAGAGGTGTATAATGCAATTTCGCAGTGGTCGGGTGAGCATCATACCACATTTCCAGTGTCAGAATGTGTAATGCATGATCTTCATGACAACTGGTTAACAAAACTGACAACGTTTCTGTTATATGGTATACTCTTTACATAGTGTCCACTGCAAGAGCGGGAAAACCATCAACAAAGCTCAAAGAACTGAACTAAGATTAATTGGGACAAGTCACTTCAGAACAGGCACATTTCCCATTAGCATCGGTTGAGGCCATTCAGCAGCAAATCTGTATTGATTTCCTAGTGACAAAGATGAATAGCCTCATTTCCAGGTTTGGTCATGTGAACAGTGTGTAGGCAAGTAAAGGTGAAAATACTAAGGAAAACATAAAATGCTTAATTTTATTTATGGAAAAAGGCACGGTGACAATCATTTGTGTATAAATAACTGACATACAATTTACAACAATCAGTTACACAGGCACTACTGGACATGGAGTAAAAACAAAAACATTAATAAACAACAATATAATAAATAAACAAATAAATTAAGTTGATATACATTGTCGAACAAAGTTACGATAAGATTTTAGTTGACATAATATTAAACATGTATTGTGAATTGCAATTTGTATCGAAAAAGTCACTGCTCAGAACAGCTCATTTAAGTTCTGCATCATCCCGAGCAAAGTATAAGGACAGTTCAGTAGGAGATGAACGAAATATTTAAAAAGTCACTTTACATGAGCATTGTATGGCGGTCATGATGGAATACATTTAGAGTACAATAATAATAATAGCTTTATTCAAACAGAGAGAACTACAACAAACACATTAACCATACACAAATTTTAAAAACGTCGTAATATTTATATACTTTACATTGTAATGTTTTTGTTTTTCTGTGCGTCTAAAAGTATAGCCTGAACCAATTCAGGTAAACACCAAGATGTATTTAAAATCTGTTGCATACGATTTTTAATGCTTTGTGTAGTTGTGGTATTTTAAAATGTAAGTACCGGTAATTTTTTTTTTTCTTTTTTTTTTAACAAACACACAAATCCAGTAGACAAAGGTTTTGGCTTGCCTAACTTTATTTGGACCAATTATCACATTTCAAGGCACTAACCAAAACATTTAATACTCAATGACATGTTATTTATCAAACATTTACCAGTTATAAACAACACGTATGTTACAAAGCTTCAAATAAATAACTGGTGATTCATTTTGAAGCTCATACCTGCGTCATAGTTGTTTCATTCTACTTCGGGGACATAACAAGTTTATTTTTCATAAAATAAAAATTCCGAAAATTTGGCACTGGGGTAAATGCTTTGTGAATATGTCTATCAATTCCTCATAGTTGGACCTAAATACACAGTAGTTTGGCTTTCTTAAACATCATACAGTACAAAAACACAGTATTGGAACGTTGACTAATTCATTTATTTGGTAAAATGTGTGTGTGTGTGTGTGTGTGTGTGTGTGTGTGTGTGTGTGTGTGTGTGTGTGTGTGTGTGTGTGTGTGTGTGTGTGAGACACACACACACTTTACCAAATAAATGAATTAGTCAACGTGCCAATGCTGTGTTTTTGTACTGTATGATGTTTAGGAAAGCCGAACTACTGTGTATTTAGGTACAACTATACAACACACACACACACACACACACACACACACACACACACACACACACACACACACACACACAATGTTAAAATATTTATTTTGCCATAACAGCACAGTAATTTTCTAAGCACAGAGTGCACACTGGTTTTACCTTTGGTTTACAAATGTGCTAGGATGAACACTTTTTTAACTGAAAGTCAAATTCGCACTTCACTGCGCTGATACTATCGATGCTGGGTTTGCTGCCGACTTGAGGGTGATTTCTGCTCATCGGAAAAGTCTCTGATCTTGACATTCCCCTCGTACCAGACTCAGGACTGCTGACTGAAGAATCACTACAGCCATCCTCTTGCAAATCTTTGCCAGTCTTCTTGATCTCTGGGAAAGTAAATCGTCTAAACAGCTTGTTTCCCAAGATTGTAAAAGTAGTAGGTGCTGATGTAATATTTGAAGGTGTTGGGAAATTTGCTTGTGAGTCTTTCACCCCACTTTTGTTTTTACGCAAAGGTAACAATGATCGATCAGGGGGCGCTGGGCTCATCACACAAGTTGGCAAACTACCTCTTTTTTGGTAATAACTTTCGTTAAATATTCTTATTCCGGAGTTTTGCTGGCGTGATATTTTTTTCTGTTCGTTGTGCGCAATTGGGGTTAAAAGAATGCCAAGAGGACTGTGTAAAATCCGAGAGCCTGACACAGAAATACCGACGCGAGGTGACGTTGAACTGCTGGAGGAGGCGTTTTTGGTTGGGGTGGAATTGTGAAGATCCGAGATTTGGGGTAACGGTGGTACAGAGCCATTTCCATTATCTGTTTTATCCGAAAGTTTATGGTTAGTATATACATACTGAACACTCCAGGATCGCAGACGAGGTCTTGGAGTAAGAACATTAGAAAAAGCAAGTCCTTGCGATTCGGGACAACTATCGCTTTCCCTGTCTGCTTCTTCATCTATAGAATCCATAGATTCTAGCCTATTTCTAAAACCCAAGAACTTGTTCCTATCCATAGCGCCAACAGGTCGAGTCTCACCCGCCGATATGCCACTTCTTGTTTGGAGAGGCGGGCATGCATAACTATCACTTTGTTTTTCTTGCAAAACGTCTGCAAACTTTCTATCAAACTGTTCAGCCAATGGAGCATTGTTATTTTGACATGCGCCGAGAACATGCCGATTACAATTTTCATAATCCTGTGTTTTCCTACCGTTGTTTGTAAGCGCTAGTACGCAACCGCTGTATCCAAGGTACTTGGCGACCTGGACAGCAGAATTGCCAACCCTATTTGGTCGGTCAATCTCAAGCCCTAATCTTTTAAACGCTCTTACCAAAAACTCCACAACTGGTGTATGTCCTGCCACTGCCGCATAAATGAGAGCTGTATTTCCCCATGCATCTACCAGCTCTGGGTCAGCATTATTCTGAACTAACGTTTTTACTGCCTCCAGGTGTCCACTTTCACAGGCGTAACTCAAAGCAGTGCGCCCCGTCTCGTCCTGGCAGTTCACGTCTGCGCCTCTCTGCAGTAAAAGATTCATAAATTTGGTCCTCATATGAGGATCAGGTAATAGAACGGCCAAAATTAAAGGAGTCTGTGCCCTTTCTGTCCTGTCATTGACGATTTTCCCATCTAGAGCATCCAAAATGAAACGCGCCAAATGGATCTTGTCGTTTGACATCGCATCGAGGAGAATTTGAGTCCCCGTCTGCTCACCCGATTTCTCCGAAAGTTTGAACATGACTGGTGACAGTTCTAACCTGGTATTAACAATGACTCAGTTTTCCACGAGTATCAAACCACATAGGCAAAGAGCAGACATGTTTCTGAAGACGTGGAGCAGGTCTGGTTAACCTCTCTCCTTCTCAACCTATTGCTCAGCGGAGTGGAGAATGTGCATCAGCGGGTATTTATACTGCAAACAAGCACTACTGTAACTAAGGCAACCCCCTTTTCATAAACATAATTTATCTGGTGTTTCATATGTGAACAGTTTAGAGATCATTAGCATGTGCCTCGGATCACATTCACCTCTATCTTGCACTGGTACATTTAATATGTTAAAGCTATAATAGTATAATTAATATTAAAATCAGGGATGTTTCTGTGTATTGTCAAAAATGGCTTTGCGTAGGAAGGTGCAAAATAATAAACAGCAAAACGTTGGAAACGTTTTCAATAATTAATTACATTTTTCCAAATTGAAAAGCGTAAAGCGGTTTTAAA
The DNA here is from genome assembly GCF_017654505.1 of Polyodon spathula. NCBI lineage: Eukaryota > Metazoa > Chordata > Actinopteri > Acipenseriformes > Polyodontidae > Polyodon > Polyodon spathula. The sequence continues at coordinate 24,393,907 of NC_054539.1, forward strand.
TATAAGAGTATATCAATTGCATCGATGTTAGATCAGAAGTAAAAAATATATATATGGGTTCTTTTACCCGCCACTTTCATTTCTTAGCATAAATAAATAAATAAATAAAAACATTCCGACTCAGTTATCATCCAATTAAACACAACAAGTACAAATCATTATTTTAATAACAAATAAAACCTAACAAATCTAAGAATTCAATTCGGGGTCATTTTATGACAAATAATTATCAGTGTCTGTTACAGTCCACAGAAAACTATAAACACATTCCTAATTGGCGATTTGGATGCTGCACACCGTTTCACAACACTACATTGATCAATAAATAAATACATAAATAAATACACTTCCATTAAGCAAGATCTTAAAAAAAAAAAAAAAAAAAAAAAAAAGTAACCAGATCATACCCACCGTCTTCCTTTCAAAAAGTCTAACATAAACAGGAACAGGCTCTAGGCCTACTGATTTTTAAACACACTTTAAATTAATGTATTGTATAGATGCAGTAATTCAGTGAGTCAAGTACAAATTAAATGCTTGGGAAAATATGTTATGCACAATAAAAATGGTGAACTACTACCAAAACTGTATTCAGATGTAAATGTGTATGTTGATTTTCAGCCCAAGACACTAAGGCACACTGCATTTAATATCCGTAACACTGTAAGAAAAAAAAAAAAATTTTCGCTGTCACATGTTTTAATTCCATTTTGTACATATATATTAGCTTTTTTTATTCAAGTGTCTTGTACATTATCTAACTTTAATAGTAGCTTATTAGCAACATCATGTCATGTTTTCTTCATCATTAAAATGAACAAAACAAATTACACCAGAAAATAAATGATTTATGAACTGATTTAAAGATGCAGTGCACAGTATGAAAAAAGAAAGTTGCACTCTGGGCTAATTTAACCCATGACCTTTACCACCTGAAAGTGGATTGAATGGTGATTAGAAGGATATACTGTCAGTGACATACTGTATATGCCCGCAAAAGTACATACTAAATATGAAAGTACATGACAATGACCTAAATACAGTGTGCACGTTACAAAATATACATTTGACATTAAGACAGAAATCTGCCTCTATATACCCCTCTCTTCTAATACTCTCGGTAACTAAAAGAATACAGTGCAATGTGTAAAACTTTTAGAACACAAAATATGTTGCTTGACCTTTAAAGTAATCCATCTTTGGCTTATGCACTATAGGCATTTCACTCTGGCACAAAATCAATGTTTCTTTTGTTCATTTTTTTCTTCTTTTTTTGCCACTCCTCCACTGCAGTAGATAGGGTTTCAGTTTTGCTCACTATTCAATAAACATGTGTAGTTCAAGCTGTAGAAGAGGTTCAACGCACCTCAGTTGTAATACAGTAGTTTGCTGAAGGTTAATGCAAACAATAACATAATACCGATAGCTTTATATGAATAACCCATGATGTATTTAAAATATTACCTATAGGCTTAAGGTCATATAAATAAGAAGTCACAGGAAGTGGCAAACACCTGTCCTTATGGTACAGCATACCATAGGGCAGGTATATAACACAGCTGGCTGTGTATAAACCGTCCAACACCCCTGCCCCCTGCAAAACCTTGGTTCTCAAAATATTTGTAACCCATGTGTAAACTCTGCAAAGTCCCATTATGTTTTTCCTCAAATCTATCTAAAATTAAATTTCTTTTGATCTATGTGCTAAGTTGGGTGGTATCTAATTAAACTTCTAACATCTAACCCAATGCATATGATATAAAATAAACCACGATTCCAAGGATGAGGACATGGCTTCAACCTTCCTTGTTTTGACTGTATACCTGGTACCTGTTGTTTTTTTTTTCTGTTAGGGTTTTTATAGATGTGCATGCATTGGAGATGTATCTGGCTGCACAAATACAATACAAAGACTGTATTGTTTTGTTTGAATGATCAGGCTGGCTAAAAAGTTAAAAGACAGGAGATGGTTGTGAAGTAAACTGATTGAATTCAAGCAAGCCCATGCAAAATTGAGAAAAAAAAAAAAAAAAAAAAAAAAAAAGGACAAATATTGTGACCAGGTTTAGGCATCATAACTCAGACAGGACTCTGTTTCCTTACATTTTATTTCAGTTATTATTATTATTATTTTTTTTTTTGGTTTTAAAAGGCACCGTAAACAATATTCTAATTATATTTTAAACTCAAATATCTCATTCGTCTACAAATGAATTTCTCTACCCCAAAGTACAATGTAGCTGTGGAGCTTACCTGTCACTGCACAGCTGTTCTCTTCCCTCTGGGTAAAGATAGACGTTCCAGATGCTTTATTTCCCATTTGTATATTCTCAATGTATATTGGGTTTCTCCGCTCTCTGACGTTTTAAAGATTCCAGCCAGAATAGTTTGAACACACAGCTAGAAGATACGTGGATCTAATTTATACTAAGGTTATGAACAAATCATTGCTGTTTAGATTATTTTAGTGTTTAAAGCTAAGAAAATAAATATTTAAATCAGTAAAATCTGCAATAATTTATATTTATTATCTAGCTCATAAAAAATAGAATTTGTCCATCAAAACTATATTTTGATTTTAAGAGATATTAGTTGGATTATTTAACTAATAATTCTGTTCGTCCGCTGTCAATAAATACATACTTTGGTAGCACAATGTGTATGTGTGCATGTTAGTGTACATGTCAGTTGTGACACTGAATATATTTGATATAAACAAATAAAACATCTAACAGTTGTGAGCCATACTGTTGTGTGCAATTCTGAGCTACAAACTCAGCAAAGGGCTAGTGTTGATGTGTTTCCCCCTATTCATTCAATCCTGTATGATTGATCGTGACATTGTTAAATTGGACTACACATTTCTACATTTCTTGTATGTCAAAGTAAAAATGAAACACAAGCTATGTTGCCAAAGTCCCATTTTAATTGTTGTTTATTTATAGATACATATACTATAAAACAGTATTAAAGTAGCAGGAGACACATATATTTTCCTTGCTAGTAGTTTAACAAATGCTGAATAAACAACCCGATAATGTTGCTTCATCAAGTTGTGTTTAAAAAAAAAACACACAATAAATGCAATGATAGTTTCAGAACCTGCTTTTATAAGAAACCTACATAGCATAGGGTTCATGTAGTAGGACAAATACTCAACATAAAACATAGAAGCAGTAATAAAAACCATCTAACAGTAAACCAGAATACACTTTGGTAAATATGGCTGAAAGTACCCCCCCCCCCACAACCCCCACCCCACACACCACACACCCACACACCCACACACACACCCACACACACACACACACACACATATATATATATATATATATATATATATATATATATATATATATATATATATATATATATAATATAACCCCAATTTTATGGCATTTTAAAAACCCTTAAAATAAAAGGGAACTTTCTGCTGTGAAAGATTCGGGTTGAACTGAATGTATATATATAAGCGTGCAAACATTTTGTCGTTATGTTACGTAAATTTTCGTTTAATGAGTATTATGGTGTTATCTATACAACATTTTCGATGTAGTAATGTAAACCATTTAACCTAATGACATTTTTTTTTTTGTTTTTTATTGGAGAAAAAAAAACAAAAATTAAGATATATATCTATATATATCTATATATATTATATATATTATATATATATATATATATAGATAGATAGATAGATAGATAGATAGATATACACACACACAAATGACTGCTAATTTGTTTTCCCAGCAACAAACCTTATTTGAGTTTAACACAACCACAGAGCCCTTAAGTTATCTGATATGCCTTAAAACACGTTTGGACTAAATTGATCAACTACACATATATTTACAATAAAGTGTTTTGCTACATCAAGTTTTATACTACAACAACAAGTGTGTAAAAAAAAAAAAAAAAAAAAATCTGAAATGTAATAAAAGCCTACGTAGAGTAGGCTTTTATTTTACTGTTATTTTACTGTTAAATCTTGAAACAATTGGTAACTTTTGTTGTTGAATATTTGTGGGTACGTCTTTTTAAAAAAACTATTTATAATCTAAAAATCAAGCCCAATACTGTATATAGCCATTCCTGTTAGCATGTATGTATAAAGTTTCAAGCTGCCTAAAAATTACTTTCTGTTGATTCAGCAAGTAGAGCAATATCTCTTTTTTCAATGCAATAACCACCCCTCCTTGATTTTACCTTTTGTGGTTTCATAACAATGAACCACAACTTATACTGGATAGCACATGCAGGAATAACAACACACGGGTGACGACATGGTTTTCTGCCATAAATATCCTTCTTTCAATCCTGTAAACTACACACTTTTAACTGATTTGAATAGGTTGGCTAGGCTGACACTGATTTTATTTTACAGCTAACCTGTAATACATGTATTTCATTCAGCTTTTTAGTTATGAAAAGACTATTTGTGAAATAAATCAAGCAACCCTGGAGAAATGTGTGTGTTGGTTTAAATAGCATATCACGAATTACATGTTAAAGCAATCCAAATAAATATTACCCCATAACCTTTACTTAACAAATTTAATAATTTATAATATTGTAATTACAAATGTAATAAATTGGCTGTGTTCCTTTAAATCAAATTGACTGTGAAATCTTGTTTCATCAGTGATGGTTATAATTTAATATACAATAACTTTTGAAGAAAAAAAAAATAAGTCGGGTTTTCTCCTACAGTACGTGTAGTATTTACAATTGTATTACATGTATTATTAAGAATCACTGCATAACGTTGAAAACTAACAGAAATAATATTAACATACATGTCACATCAACACTGATTATTTTACATTTACCAGTAACATATAAAGGAGGTTTCACTGCTTTTTAAAAAAAAAAAGTCTGAAACATGTATTTGAAGAAATACGTACTTGGGGTGGAATGTTTTAATTTGTATACCATGCCTTTTACAAAAAATGCTGAGTGATTGCGTCAACATTATTAAGAATAAGAAGAGTTAATTTTGGGAAATAAGTTACTTCCTTTGTAGTACAATCATTCAAGTATTATAGTGTCCCTTATCCCCTTCCATGGCTTGAACCTCTTCTAACAAAACTATGAAGTCAGTGTTTAATAATGTGTTTGTTTTCTGACTGTTTATCATCACATCATGATTATTTGGGTGGCACTGGGTTACATTTTTATTATCGTTAAACTGTATTCAGAGCTGCGGTTTTCTTAATGATCGCTTTTCTCAGTTAGAATGTGTTGTGTTGGAAGTCCCAGACTTTGTATGTTGAGAATATGAAAATAATCATAAAATACAAGTTAGCAGCTCGATACTTATTCTGAAAATCTTTACAGTGTTTACACTTGTAATTTAAAAACAGGCAGTCCTGAAAGTCAGGTTATAAGTCGAAGCGTCGTAAGTCAAAGCACATTTTCCCATAGGAACAATGTTATAAATTGGGGTTACTTTTCTGACTCTTCAGCCAGTTAATATAGTTTTACAAAAATGACCCGTTATATTGTACTCATGCAAATATTTATTTAACTCTTTACACTCAGCCCAGTGATTACGCGCATATTACTAAAACACCTACCTGGCTTGTTTAAAAGTACAGACATGAGGCTTTCCAATGATGTATTCTGTGTGTGTATGTGGTACTCCTAGCAGGAAATACAGTTAAACCCTTCATCATGTGACATTCAGCTTAGGTTTCTTTTTGAGTCAATTGCTCTTATCAGACCATGTTAATGGCAAATAAATTAAAAAAAAAAAAAAAAACTGTAGTGTAGGGCTCAGGTCTCGCCCTGTCGTAAATGCTGTATCAATGTTGTAAAGTCGAAGCAGGGTAATAATGCAAAAGAGTAGTGAGTGCTGTGCATCGTAAGTTGAGGATCACCTATACTGAAAAAGGCTAGTGCGCTTGTCCGTGAAACACACTATTTCACACAACAGATAATAGCCTGGGTTACAACAAGATCAGTTATTTCAATACTCAAATATATGTTAGTATTACCATAACAATGATATAAAAGCCATTTTAAACCTGTGAGATTGGAAATAGACAAGCAAAGTTGTATTCTGTTGGACTCTGGGAATAAAATAGGCTTCTTTCAGTCTTTCAAATTTGCTTTGATTGTTAATCATGAAAGTCTGTAATTAATACTTAAAAGCACAAGAAGTCACTGTAGCATCAACATAATGTACAGCAACCTTTCTTGTGCTTTTTTTTTAAAAACTCCATTTTAGTATATCTAGTACTAAATTGTATGTGTGTTGTCAGAAAAGATGGATTACAAAACATCTGACTTGCCTACAGTACATGTAATACAGGTGCACTTTGTATTATATTCTTCAGATGAGATAAATAGTCACCTTAACATAATTTGTATAAACGTTTCATATATCCCCATCTAAAATAATGCACACACTATATACCTCTACCATACATTCCACTACTTAACATTCTTGAGACAACATACCTGCAGCACAATTACACAGCTCTGTTTGAGTCTACAACACAAAAGTGAGTTTCTCGCAGTCAAATATTCATAAATGCTTATGACATAGTACATAAACCTTGAGTACCTTTCAGGTATACAGACTGATTTACAAGCATCCAAACATGCTTCATATTAGTTACAATAATATTTTTTTTTGTCGGTTTGAATACAGAACTGGAATTAAAAGCTCACGTCAAGCACTTTAAAACTAATCTTATTTAAAAAAAAAAAAACTAAACAAAGAAATAAACAATAATCTAAAGATTAAAATAACCAAATATGTTTAAAAAACGGTTTTGGTGGAAAGGATTCATAAAATGGTTTCATAATTGCATTAATGGCTTTTTACATCATGTTGCATTTTATAATCGCTTGTACAACAGTCAGCACTGCAAGGGAGATTCTATAATGAAAAGCTGAAGTAGAATGTCGAAATATTTTTTTCTGGTTACAGTTATCTCCAAGATGTAGAAGAAATCTTACAGGCTAAGAAGAATACCATCTGAGCAGAATGTGCGTTTTGCAGTATGTGTGCTGGGTTCTCAGCTAGTTGTTTTTTTGGGGATGCTTCACACAACTGTTGCTGGTCTGAGGCCCATCTTTGCTTCCAGCTTCACCATCTGCTGCATCTCTTTTGCCTATAAGATAGAGGTAAACACAGTTCAAAAACATGTACACTGAGACCACATAAATTGGACATGAGGCAGAATAAAAAATGTGTTCGACTACTCTTGTTTAATTCCTTTCAGCAAATGTGCCTTTCACTTAGAATTTAGCTTTGGTGACCTAACATACATACTGCGGTTAATATTTAAAAAACAAAGTCTGTGGAAATAAAATATTGTCACTGGGGAAACCCGCATTCACTGATTAGGTAACCATGCCAAAAAATTAGAAAAATGGTGCTATGGGCCACTGTAAATTTGAGGTTGATGCTATGCAGTTTAGATGACCTTTCCTGCATCCTCTGCACACTGGAGGGCATTATCTGACTAAAAACTGGTTTGTAAAAGATTACTACTGAAATACAAAGTTTCACCAGCAGGTGTCACGTGATGAAGTTCAGTTCAGAAGGCGGAGTGTGATAACTCGATGGCTGCTCAGGGGCTCAAGCAAATATGCTTAAATCCGTTTTTTCTTTTCTTTTTTTTTTATAATGTATTTGTCTCTGTGAGTAACAGCAACGTATGTGTGTGCCTATGATATGAGTAGAGACGTTACTTTAAAGTAACTGTGAGCTAACTTTCACAGACCAACTTTTTACTGGACTTTTTAGTTTGTTTACATTTTTGCAAAAAACTGCTTGGACATTTACTTTATGTACTGTATGTGTTGTTGCCCTCACCTGACCAACTGAACTGGCAAAAAAAATACACAAATAGGATTAAATACATCTGATTTAAATAAATAAATATCCTGCTTCTCATATGATGTTTAGTTTTTTGTGTGTATTCAACCTACAGTAGTAGTAAATACACATTCATTATTTATTTTCCCTTAAAGCCAGCTGCGTGCACCAGAGCCATCACTGCTACCAGCTGAGGGAACCCAACAACACAGCAGGGGAAGTGGAGCTCCAGTCCCCCCATAAGCAGCTGACTTCCGCTGCCACATCCCGGTCCGGATTGAGGGGGCCCCACGCACAGCCTTGGTTGACACAGGGTTATCCGATATGGTCCCGGAGTGGGTCTGACTGGAGTCCACATCCATCCAGCTTCGAAAGGTCACAGGGGAGCTCGTGGAAATGAAGGGGAGAGGGACGATGGCCTTAGCGTACTCGGGGGACAGCTTAGCTGGGACAGGGACCCCTTCACCTAACGCATGCAGCCAGCCAAATGATGGGACCCCGCAGGCACCCCCTGGACAGCAACTAAAGGAGCCCGGACCCCTGTTCTTCCGCCTGGAGGACCCCAGCCCTTCCCCAGCGGCACGACCGAAGATGGCCTTCTCCACTGGCCGGGGACTCTGGCAGTTCAGAGTGCTGAATGCCGTTCGGGCTCTGCAACGTGCCAGCGACGTTCGAGCGGTTCAGTTAACAGGTCAGTTTCCAAAACGCACAGAATGTTAAGTATAGCTGGTTAGTTTATAAATGTAGCTGGTGGTAACAACGCAACACAATAAACTGTATTCCATTAGTTGTAATTAGGGGATTTAAGAGAAATGAAAACAATGTTCTGAGAAATCACAAGCTTGTACACCGGTTTGCAGGACAAAAGATTGTGTATTAATGTGTCTTTTGGGTACATAAACTGAAAGGTGTCCTTGAAAGATGTAATTAATATCATTTGTAGGATACTGTAGACTATGTACAGTATTAAAATGCACAATCCTTTTGTATATTCGTAGACTATATTCTACAGATTATTATCCTATAAGACTACATCTCTCTTGTTCTAATTCTCCAGCATGTGCAAACTGCCCACTCCTTGCAACAGCTAATCTCTTTCTTCATAAACTACAGTTGTACCTTACATACGGTACTATCAATTCTAAATGCACTTTACCTAGCTACAATTCATTTGCTGCTACAATGATACAGGCAATTATAGTTATAATAATGGAGTTTTCTTTTGATCAGATACTACTACTTTATTTAAAAGAATAATAATATTGTATCTGTAACAAGACAAATGGATCCCTGTAAACTGATCGGTGACTGAAATTTCATATTAATTTTAAATAACTTAATTGTTTTTTTTTTAATTTGTTTTAGAAGAATAAATGTAACACAACATAGAGAAAAGCATGTTTAATGTGAGAATATGCCTTTATTGATATTGTAAGTAAGGATTACCAGATCTCGATTTTTAAGTGTAAATATGAACACATTACTGAGTAAAGCCCTTAGTCTATATTGTCCCACTACAATAGGTGACTAACAGACAGATTAGTACATCAGTGTTAGCTTCTCATAAATGAAAGCTAACTTATGAAAGGGATGTATTGCAGGGCGTCATGTTATCAATGCAGGAATAATTGGCACTGCAAAAAAAGTGTATTCCGTAAACATCTATCTCAACTAGTTTCCTAGGCACTAAATAATGAAAGATATAGGTAAACAGGTAAACTCTTTCTTTATTTAATCTACATGGCTCTGAATGATTATTTTTTGTATGTAGTTTGGCTACAGTATCAGTGTCTATAAGTACACCGAAGACGCCATCCCCAGATTTTTGGTATGTTAAAAAAATGCATTAAACTTTTGAAGTACATTTCACTTTTGTGCAAGGTCTCCTGAAGACAAAAGCAGCATTGGCAAATTGTGACAGTAAGTAATTATTATGAAAAACTTTAGGTTATTATCATAACCCTTGTTCCCTGAAACAGAAATGTATCCATTACACAACAGGTTAACCTATTATGCCTGATTCAACTGAACACTCTACCAAAGCTGTGTCTTATGTCCGCAACATCAGAACTCCTGTCTCCACCCCCACAGGACACAAAATTGCGTGCAGGACGGCGCTCAGCGCCATACATTTTCTTCAGCCTACTACATAGAATGTACGCAGCAACCAAATAATTGTAATAGATATATTTCTATTTCAGGGAACCAGGGTTATGATAATAACGTTCCCTTTCAAGTATGAAATGTATTCCATTAAACAATGGGTAAGTATACCCAAACCATCGCAAGGACATGACTAGCAAAACAGCCAATTTGGCGAGACCGATGGCTAATTAACACATGCATGTGCTTTTGAATCTGGCTGAGACACCGCTGTCAGCACTCTGGTTCCAAAGGCAGGGTTCTGAAGATCCAGGACATTAAGCCTGTAAAATCTTGTGAGGAGTGGCCAACACCACTGCATCGCAAATGTCAGAGACTGGTGCACCCTGATACAACGCCCAAGAAGTAGCAAGACCCCTGGTGGAATAACCTGTTAACTTCTCTGTAGGGGGCAAGTTGGCTTGCTCGTAAGCAATCTTGACTTTCACCACGATCCAATTGGGTAACCTCTGTTTTGATAGAGCTTGATCTTGGTTCTTAGCTCCAAAACATATATATGCCGCCAACTTTTTGTCCTGTCAACATAATACGCTAACGTACTAACCAGACAAAGCACACAGAGCCGATGCTCCTCACCTGATTGGAATGGTGGAGGATGAAAAGCCTCCAATTCCACAGACTGATTGACATGAAAGGTCGAAAGGCATTTGTGCACAAAGGCCGGATTTGTAAGAAGCGTGACCTTAGTAACAGACTCTGTAAAAAACAAACAAGCTTTTGCCATTGAAAAAGCCAGAATCTCACTCACATGTCTAGCAGAGGAGATGGCAAGTAAAAACAGTGCCTTCAGAGGCAAGTATTTAAGCTACGTAGAATGCAGAGGTTCAAATGGTGGTGTCGTGAGTGCACACAGCACCACATTTAGCCGCCACTAAGGAACTTTATCTTTCAAAGGAGGCCGAAGCCTCCACGGCCCTTTCAGGAATTTGCCAGACAGAAAGTGAGCCCCTGTGGACACTGAATCAATTTTAACATGGCAAGCTGAGATGGCTGCCAAGTAAATCTTCTGAGTCGAGGGGTACTCACCCTGATCAAAGAGATCAAAGTGAGAGAATGCGGTCGATGCTTCTGCCTCTGTGCTGTCGTTTTTTGACTGAAGCACGATCTACCGGTGGCTGTGCCTTATGTCATGGTGAGGAAGACACGTCCCTCTGAGAGAAGGTTGAGGGAGCAGGTTCTATAACCCACTTGTGCCTGCGCTCGACCGAATGCCTGGTGAACACTGCATAGGCTTCAGAAAAGCAGTGATCCTGTAATACCTGCTGAGCATGCTCAGCAAAAAGACACTGCACGCATTGATCGTGCTTCTCCTATGAATGGATAGGCTTCTTGCAGGTCATGCAAGAATGGAACTGCAGCAAGACTGTAGTAATGCGCACAAGTGGTAACACACACGGTATTGAAAACAGTACGGTATGCACGGTATGGTGCAGTGCATGGTATGGTATGGTACGGTGCAGTGCAATGCATGGTGTGGTACGGTGCACGGTGCGGTGCACGGTTGGTACTGGCAGGGCCTACGCAAACTGCATGTGACCATGGCACCGCACAGGAATGCAATGCAAGAACCTGAGAGCAAAGCTCTCTAACTGTTGGACTACAGCCCGCAAGTTAGTCTGTGCAGGCTGAGAGCTAACACAATGCCCGTCCAGGAGCGCTGGCTTGCAAGCAAGTCTGAGCCTAGACCACTGTGACTGCTTAACCAGTAAGCTGCGTGCACAGCACCTGGAATATAAAAAGAGAGAAACACAAATACAGCAGTTTTAACCACACTATATATATATATATATATATATATATATATACACACACACACACACATATATATATATATATATATATATATATATATATATATACATATATATATATAAACTTAGTTTAAATTCACAGTATGCTTGTAAAAAACAAGATTAATAAAACTACAGCCGGAGATAAGGTAGAAAAAGAGAATAAAAAATATTAATAATAATGTGGAGTGGGTGCTGGAGTGGGCCCACTGCTGCCGCTGGCCAGGAGGCCGCAAAAACAAATTCGCAGTAAAAAACACAAATAAATTAATTATTTAAACATTTTTTTGCCTCAGAGGTTTATTCTATGGGGGATAAAAAAAAAAAAGCAGAAATAAAATAAGGCTTATCTGACTGCTTCTGGTCGAAGAGAGCAAATTGTCACTCTCTTGAATGCTGAGTCACCCTGTGTAGCTGAAAAGGCTGAACAGAAAATGGCACTGAGCACCGTCCTGCACGCAATTTTGTCTTCTATGGGGGAGGAGATGTGCTGCGTGTTGGTAGAGTGTTCAATTGAATTGGCCATAATAGGTTAACCCCTTGTGTAATGGAACACATTTCATACTTGAAAGGGAATGCTATTTTCTGAGCACAGTCCCGTATTGTGGCACATGCTCAGAAACATTGCCCTCAACTTTATCAAAGCTATGTATGCAAACAAGTCCAGGTATTGTACGTAGAAAAGACAGGTAGGTAAGTTATTTCTTTACTATTCTTAAATATACATTGAATTTAAGTTTTAACAATGTTTAACTATCTATGTACTTATTTGTTCGATCTCTGTGGGGTGTTTTTCTTAATTAATTTTTTTACAATGCATATATTCTATATATCGATATTTTATGCTATGTATTTCTTTAATTGTGACTTTAATTGTGACTTTAATTACATCTATATTGACTTCTATTTTTTAGTTTATTTGTTATTAATTTAAACATGCAATATTTATATAGGCCGTTTTGAAAAAAAAAAAAAAAAAAAAAATATATATATATATATATATATATATATTATATATATATATATATATATAATAATTATAATATATAATTATATTAATAAACGACAAATTAATTATTGTTTAATGAGATTTATCTTCACAACCTATATAAAACATAAAGAAGTTGACAGCTTAAATCCATGGTAAATACATGTAGAACCCATCTTTTAGACTATAATTCTTGCAGGTCCCATCTCTTCACTATCATCTTGACTTTTATCTTGCAGCTGAATGAAGTGAACAGAGTATCTGCTTTAACTATGATATTTCTTGGTTAAAATGGTTAAAACTTAGATTCAATGCATATCTAAGAACAGTAAAGACATAACTTACCTACCTGTCTTTCTTACATACCATATAAAGTCATAACTTTAATAAAATTGCGAGTAATACGAGACTGTGCTCAGAAAATAGCATTTTTCATAATAATTACGAGCTCTCTCTATATCCCATAACCCTTTGCACACAGTGTGACCAAAGTAAAGGCAGAATCAAGTATCTTGGTATATGGAATAGCTTTGACTAAAACGACAAAACATTTTCTGTTCCCTTGTGCCATCTGGTGGCAGAAATAACAAAGTGAAGATTAAAACAAATACGAAACAACAGGCTTGCCACCTAGCGACATTTCTGCGTTCTCACACAGTGTTAGTTTAACGATAAGTAATGCCATGACTATGACTAACACTGTTTGTAGGCTAATGCTTCATAGATATTTCCCTTGATTAAGTCTATATTAACCTGGCAGCAAAGAACAAAATGAGTCTCTGGGTGTTCTCCTGTTAGTACTGTATACAGTTCATAATTTTATTTTTGAACAATTATGCTTTTGCATCATTCATAGTCTATGTGATATTCTACTAACTAGTTTCCTTAGAAGTCAAAGATGTACCTTGTACTGTATGTACCCAGTTTTTATTCTTTAGGCCACAGATAATAAATATTAAAGAGTAAAACTAAAGAGTAGATTTATAGCAGTTCAAATTTGAAATACAAAAATGAATGCAAATGTACCTATTTTCCAGGACACTAACAATGGCCTCATCAATTTTAAAAAGACTGAATATGCCTAGTGACACCTTCCTCCCTAACAGCAAAATAGCATTAACATAATTGTCACAAAATAATTATATTTCCCACCATCACAGCTCATCTGTATTCTATTCGTGACATCTAATAAGGTCTACATGTACATATATTAATAATAATAAATTATGTTTTAAATGATGAAAAAAATATTATTATGTCTACTTTGAATGATGATTTTCAATGAATTCTGCATTGTGTTCACTTCCCTTTCACTAGAAAAAAAAAGCTAAACCTTCTAATTACAATTTAGGTTTCCAGAATTCATTTTATGAGAAATAAAGCAACTGGGCACATAACAAATACATTCTCTTTCATGTATCTTAGCATCTAAACAGAATGGCAATTTCAGGCAAACAGAATAGGGATAATTAGTGCCAAAGGGATAACAATGCCATGACAACACACAATAGAAAATTTAATGATACAGATGTTCAGAGACATAAAACATTTTCTTTGTAAAAATAGGTTTTGCTCTGAAACACTGCAATATAAATTACTACTGATACTCTATGCAGATTGAAGCTATAGCAAGAAAGCTGCTCATAGTCTCAATTTCCTGAAGGCTCTTTAAAACTGATTCTTGATTTTGAGTTGTTAAAATACCAGAACCTACATCTTATAGTATAGTTATACAATTTCAGTATTGTTTACTAGTCATACTGACTGCAACCAGCAAACTGCTACATTACCACACAGTACTCAGTAATCAGACATACCAGGAATGGTGCTGAAAAGGTTTGTGTTGAACATTAATGGTTAGGAATGACCAGGCCTACCTTGATTGTGAGACACTGCATGATGTGATTTCAAATGCTGTACAAAAAAAACACATGAAAGCAACTGAAATTAAAAAAAGAACAATTTTAACTTAAGTACAAAAATGTGCCTATGAGCAATGAAAGACAGCAATGAAAAATAAGTGTAGATGGCATGATTCACAGAGATTCAAAAACAATGTAGTCATAGATAATCATCAGCATAGAAACTACCTTACAGCACAAAAGAATAGCTGAACCCGATCAAATAAAACCTAAGTAAATAAATGTTGTGTAAACACACACACACACACACACACACACACACACACACACACACACACATATTATAATAAATTTGGAGTCTGCAATTTTAATCTAATTTTTCTCCCAATTTGGAATGTCCAATTATTCAACCCGGCTCACTGCTGCAACCCTCACACTAACTCGGGAGAGATTGATACAACCACTCGTGTGCTCTGAAATGCATACTGCCAGGCATCCGCCTTTTTTCACACTGCAAGCCTACCGCAAAGCCATTACAGAACTGCAGCATTGGAGGACCACGCAGTTCTGAATTGCACACAGGCAGGCCTTTAGGCCCCCAGCCAGCCACAGGGGTCGCTGGTGCATGGTGAGCCAAGAACTCCCCAGCCAACCTAAACCCTCCCCACCCGGGCAGTGCTTGGCCAATTGTGCGCCGCCCTCTGGGAACTCCCGGCCTCAGTCTGCAGTGGCATACCCTGGACTCTAACTGGCAATCTCCAAGCTATAAGCAGCATCTGGCAGAGTGCCTTTACTGGATGCACCACTCGGGAGCCCAAGAAAAAATATATCAGCGTAGCTTTTCAAACGGTTCAAGGTTTGACACACAAAAAAATAACTTCAGTAGATATGAGAGTTGCACATAGTGGAAACAAAGCTGCATTATAACATATAGAAAAAAAACAAAAAAACTAAACAAGTGTTTGACTTTGATAAATTCATGTCAAAATAACAATGTCGGTATTAGTTAGGGCTCACGACCTTATTATTATTTTAAGGCAATTGTAACGTTGTTTGGGATGACGATAACGATGTTAAGACCTTGTCTTTATTAGTAAAAAAAAAATACATGATTTTATTTAATCAATTTAAAGAAAACCCATAGCACTATATATAAGATATGTGGCAGTAGTTTCCTTGGGTGGGAGAACATTTTAAACTAACTTGCTAAAAATACCTGCTCATTCTGTTTTTCCAGGTGTTCTATCTGCTCATCTTGAGCTTTCTTCAGTTGATCCATTTCTTTAGACTGCTTCATTGCAAGCTGCCAAAAAACAATAAACAATGCATTTAAAGCATATGAAGTGAATCAAAACATTGTAGAATGTCAATACCACCTGTAAATTCTATTGTATTTGTTACATTCGCTTTCAATTTGTAACCACTTTCTGTTGGAAAGACTTCTTATTATACTAGAGGTTAAATCCCCAGATGCTCCATGCGTTATGCATCTCATCCATTGGGGTATATCTGTATTTTGGCAATTTTAGGGTTAAGAGGGCTTAACCCAGCCTCTATAAGTGTAAATGAGTAGGATACAAAGTAATGATAATGTAGTAATGTACAGTGTCCTGGTAAAAGGTGTCTAACTGTTCCTATTGTGTAGTTTACCACCTATAACCTCTTCATGATTGTTTAAAGTCTCAAGCAGATTTTGTCTCCCTTCTTCACACAGTCCTCTTGTTTCTCTCTATTGTTCTTCACACTATTATGGCACCAAATCACACCTCGTTCAGACAGACAGCTCTCTCCTTCAGACATACCATCAAACGTATGAGTTGTGGCTTGACTTTCATACCAGCAACACCTGGTGTGATACAGTGCATTAAATGCCCAGTACTTTTTATAGGTCAAAATTACTAAGTCATATGTATTAAAATTAAACATGTTACAATAAAATGGGCTAACAAAATGGGTCTGGTGGCAAAAGATTACATTTAATATTCACCTAACTCATTCAAAAGAATTTGTCCTAATACCAAATGACAAAGCAATCCAACACACATCAAGAAATCCAACACACACCATGACATCCAACACACATCAAGAAATCCAACACACACCATGAAATCCAACACATACCCTTTTTCTTTCTTCCAGAAACTTTTTAGTGTTGCTGCTGTTCAATTCCCTCACTCTCCTTGGAAGAGGAATAAAAAACAAACTGTAAATTAAAACTCCAAAAATTGGCATTACCATTATTATTTTTCGAAAGTTAAAATCCAGTAAAGAAATATACGAATCAGAAATGCAAGGTAGGAGCTTGCACATAGTCTGAAGTTGTTATTTATTCACTTTAGAATTGTAATTGTCAGAATAAATATACATGTTTTATATCTTCACATGTACCCGCATGGACCTCTCAGAACTACATTTCCCATGATCCTCCTGCTCACATATTTAACTGAGATGGATTTACCAGTGAGCAGGGGGATGATGGGAAATATAGTTCTGAGAGGTTCATGCGGATACATGTGAAGCCATCTTGAGGCAGGGAATGCAATTTAGAAGTAAACGGTTGTAACAACACATGGGAACATGTAACACAATAAAATAAAAATGGTCCTTATGTACCCTTTAAGCTCATTATTAATAGTATTATTATTATTATTATTATTATTATTATTATTATTATTAATAATAATAATAATAATAATAATAATAATAATAATAATAAATAATAATAATAATAATAATGTTTCCCATGAAAAGCAACTACACACTTGTAATATAGCTGTGACGCATACAGGTACAGGAAAAATCAAGAATTGGGGAGGATTATTTGGTCATTTATTTATGAAAATGCAATAATGGATATTGGTTACAATTGTTGTCATACTAGAAATGGTTTGATTAAAAACTATACTATAAACGGCTTGGTTAAAAATCATAACCAAAACATGCAGTACAGTATACAGGCACTGGTACACTGTGCATGCGTCATCAAAGTCCAGACTCCTTTTTGTAAAGCACAGAAGATCAATGTTTGTGTCTCATTTTATTTAGTACAGAAGGTCTGTTTCAACTTGCCTCTCCCTTTCAGCTTTATTTTTGATTGATTTATCTTGACTGATGGCTTTGCTGTTTTCCATAGATGTCTTAGCCTGGTTAGCACGCATTTCTTTGCTCTGCCTTTAAAACAATGAAGCAGAATTAATGCCATTTAGAACTAAACAAAACATACATTTTATAACAAGCTTTGATTACCCCAAAACCTTCACATGTCCAGCAATACGTTGGTGTTCAAAGGGAATGTGGACACTACAAACTTCAACAGGATCATGTCAGGTGTGCAGAGGATTAAGGTTTATAGTGCAGCACAGTTTTATTATTGCTTCTTTGTGATGATGCACCAGTCTTTAGTTGGTTAAAACATGTTCAATTATTATTAGTATTATTCCTGTGTATTCCTGCTGCTCATCTGGTATACTCCCAACTTCGCTACTCTTATGCTACCCCTCTGCTTCGCACCCTCCATTGGCTACCTATCTCTGCTCGCATTCAACTCAAGACCCTTGTTCTTGCCTAGCGCCCTCTTTACCACACTGCCCCCTCCTACCTCCAATCCCTCATGTCTCCCTACACCCCCTCTTGCTCTCTCCACTCCTCCTTTACTGGCATGCCTTCCCTCCACTCTCCATCCTCCTGCGCCCGCTCCTTCTCTTCCATCTGTGGTGGAACCAGTTACCGGAGAACTTCAGGACTGCTCCATCTCTCACCGCCTTCTGCCGCCTCCTCAAGACCCATCTGTTTAGACTGCACTTGTAGAGCTCTTCATCTACCCCTCCTACTATGCACTGGACTTGCCTGACCTTCTTATTTTCTGGTACCCCCACTGTTGCCATGGTCAGTTGGAAGTGGCAATTCACATCTTAGTAGAACAGCAGTTCACTGTTAATCAGACAAACTCAACTAATTATAATACATGCACACAGTTTATTACAAAAATAAACTGACCTGTTCATAAAATAATCAAATTTAAAGCATCTTCCAGATATTTGCACCAGGACTCCAAGCAGATGGATACAATGCCCCTTTGAATCCAGGTGCTTACTAGTAAGCATGGTCTACCTGAAATTACTATCAAACATCCCTTTTACTCGATTTGCACTACAGCACCTCCCAGTTTGCTGCCTACAGTTTCACAGTGGTTTGGGACCTCAACTAACACTAATACTTCATTTTCTTTCAATACTTTTGCAATTGGCTGTTTTAGTTAATTTAACATAATTATTTAGATTTATTGTAACTTAACCAGCACCTTTCATCAACAAACCAAAAAGGAAAACAGCCCTAGATACCTGAGCACCCAGAAGCCGCAGCTGTCCCCACTGAGGGCTGACAGAATCAATCAGGTAAGTCTTGTCAAAATTCTAAAAGGGATGTTAATGTGAACAGTCTACATGCAGGAAAGTGCGCAATGAGCTCCCTTGGTGCTGACACTGCCAACACTTTCATTGTACAAACATTTTGGGTTCAGTTCGGTTTAATCTTTTGTCGGTATTGTTCGATTGGGGATGAAAATGACGGTTTCGGTTCTGGAAAATCGTAACTGTTGCAGGCCTAGCTCAAAATGTAAGTACGTCTGTCCCGTTACCTTTCAATTTTATACACTGACTTAACACAATCTTTTGAGTATCGTGCTTCGAGATTTGTGCACTGTAAATCAGCCATGTTAATTTTGTCACCTTTGCATGAAGTCCATGGGTTTGTTGCCTTTCATAATGGACCAAAGAGAAAGAAAAACATGTTTTAAGCATATTTTGTGGCAAAATTATGAATTGATCCATTTAGCTAAGTACACATATCTACATTTTGCTTTTTGTTTATTCAGGGCTACATAAAAAAGAAAAAAAAGAAAAGGCATCTGAGCTGCCTCTTACAGCTGCCTGTTACAGTAATTGGTAAATAAATAGCAAGGCAATTTCTATATTTATTACATGATTAGGGGTTACTCAAATAATGTAGTTTAGCTTAGCATGACACAATCTTTAAGGGTCATCAGGGTTTGTACAAAGAGAATGTTGCTGAGAAGCAGCATATTCTCTTGCTGATATGTTGTGTTAAGTATGCCTTAAAATATCCCTGACTATACATGGTTTTGGTCTCCTAGCAGCACTGAAAAAGACCACGCTGCATACTCAATTAGACATACATATTATATGTGAACAAATATAACTAATTTAAAAAAAAAAAAAAAAAACAGAATTTATTTTTCTATTAATAATACAATTTTAATACTGAGTCGTGTTTTCTAATAATTTATTATTAAGATGAGTCCCTGTGTTCTTTAGAAGTATATACTTGATACTATGATATATATATATATATATATATATATATATATATATATATATATATATATATATATATATATATATATATATATATATATATATATAAATTATACACTGTAAAATGTTGTCAATGTGACCTAGAAAGCATCAAGCATTCTTGGATACAGCTCCAACAAGCCTACTGTTTATGATTTAAACATGAAAATACTAGCATTATAAATACAGAGATTGAAGAGATTGTAGTTTGAATTTATGTATGTATTTATTTTTTTAATGTTTTGTTTCTCTTTGATTTGCAACATGTTTACAAAACCCACACATTTAATGCAAATGCACAAAAACAACATGGCTCTAAGTATGGCACTCAAAAGGGTATGATAACACTATGTAACACAGTTTTTGTTCCTGGGTAGTAAGTGTTATTTCCTAATTGCTTATGCCTCTAAAGTATAGAAAATGGCTATTATTCCCCACAAACTTTGCTTTTGTGACCAGGACAGTGATATTTCAAAATATCACTATTTCCAATGGGAAAATGGGCAAATGTGTGTCTTTTCGTTCACATAAAGTCAGAGTCATGAATCCAAATTAAGATGTATTTATACTAAAGTAACACAAAGATGACCACAAAAGATTTAGAAGTGAGTAGTTTTTCGAGATTTACAATTATACTGTATTTACAGTATAATTGTAAATCTCGAAAAACTACTAGGAAATAAGTACTAGGAAATAACACTTACTACCCAGGAACAAAAAAAATAAATAATTTTGTTACACAGTGTAATAAAATCAGTGTAAAATGATCAGATTAATAGCAGCAATTAAACAGCATTAATGAACACATAGATTATTAAAAAAGAGAGAGATATACAGTACCATTAGAATGAGTGTGGCAATGGATGAGTGTACTCACCTGTCATGAATAAGCTTAAGTTGCTGGGTTTGCTGCTCTTGAACAGAACCTAAGAGTTTTTTCAGATGTTCACACTGCTGGACCAAATGCTGATCCCGAATCTCCTGCTCCTCCACACTGTGGGAGTTGATCATCTCTGACCACTCCTTGGTATGTTGGGCCACAATCTCTTTTACCTGTCATCAAGACATAGATGGGCTGCAGTCAATTACAAGGTCATGGCTCCATCAGAGGGTTCTGGTGACATTATAAACCACAAGAGCAAAGCTTGAGCGGTTTATGATGTATTCAACAGAACCCTGAGATGCAACTATAACCTAAAGTAATTCACTTCAGCCTCATTTGCTGTTTTAATATATATATATATATATATATATATATATATATATATATATATATATATATATATATATATATATATATGGATTCCAAATAGTAAAACATCACACATGAATCTGTCAGAATCAGTATCTGTTTTAGCTCTTGCCTTTGAACTTTTCCGTAATGCGGGCTGGTTACACATTTGTACTATGACACCCTTGTCAATATGGTCCAAATAGGCTTTGCATGTATTTTCCTAGAAGTGGCAGTTTATTCTCCTCTCTGATGTACAGAATACTAAGTTGGCTACACTAGACATACATAGAATTCCAAGAAAAAACTGTTGGGAAAGTATATAAATGCAGATAAAAAGTAACTGATAAACTGAAAACTCACTATTTTAATAATCAGCTAGAATGTTGTACCTAATGACTGAAATAGTGAGTTTTCTGTTAATCAAATACTTTTCTTTTTCGTTAAGTATTTCTAGTGATTGATGAGTATCCTGTTGGATATCCTTGTATATACAGCTCTCTCTCTTTCTCTCAGTTTGTGGGATTGTGGGAGGAGCCTGTGTGGAGCGAGGACTGAGCGTTGTGTGAGCGAAACTTAGGTTTTTGAGATTCTCTTCTTAATTATTCTTTTATTTTTTTTCAATCTTATTTATTGTGTGACTATGTATTTTTTACTGAACAGGAGCTGCTCTAATTCAAGGGGGATCGGCTCACTGATTGGTAGGCACGGGTTTCAATGCATCCCCGACAGTTCTATTACAGTAGAAGAGTGTTTGTTTGCTGTCGGGGAAAAAAAACCTGGATATAGTAACATTAAATCTCCATCCAGAATGAACAAAGCTATTGTAGTGTTTCTCAATAGCGTGCAGCTAGTAAACAGTGTTGCAGAAAGAGGGTTGTCAGTGTTTTACCAATGCATTCTAAGTTATTCTTTCAAATGGACTGGCACTGGTGTGTGAGTGAGAGGCTGTGTGTTCTGGGGGAGGAAGGGGAGCTGCAGCTGTTTGTGTGACCCACTGTGGCAAAGCGTAAGCCTTGCACAGTGAAATATGTAGTTTATTGTATGTTTTTGTGTTAATTGTTACAATTGATTTAATTGTTTAGCTGCTGTGGCGCTCCGCTGGGGACGATTACCGGTCTGCGTGGAGCAGCAGCTGAAAGCAATCAGCTGTTCCAGCAGGCAGGTGGGCGTGTCTCAACAGAGCGTCAAGATAAAAGCATGGCGATCGCTGTGATCGGGGCTGCTGCAAGGCCTGCCGTTTTCACGGCACCTTTTGAGTTATAGTTTGGGGTATTGTGTTTTATTTTGCACTTTTTGTACGGTTTTCTGTATCTGTCCTCTGTGCGTTACCATCGCTGGTAACGTCACATGACCGCCTTTATTTTACTTTCACTTTCTTTTTGTTGTTAATAAATCCTGCGCGCCTGTGCCGGCGTTTCAACACCAAACCTCAGTCTCTCTGTATCCTTGAACAGCGGCTACCCACGCGTGTGACCCGAGGAAGACCCTGTCACACCCACATATTAGGGATTCTTATGACTATTCATTGAAAGGGTGAAATTATATTTTTGAATGTGTAGTTGTTGATTTTTTGATTGATACTTTGTAGTTGTTCAAAAAAATATTTAGCTTGTTGTTCTTCACACTGGTAAATCACCAGCTACTTCTCTTTTACCAGCAAAATTCATAGTCAGACGGTGAAGGATATGATTCTACAAGAACAAATTCAGGGAGAAAATTGAGAGCTCCATTAGAAATGACAGGTTTTGGAATTATTAGAATAATGTGTTTCACAACCTTGTGCTTTTGTCTAAAGTGTTCTCACTTGAATATGTTAGCTTTCTTCAGAAAAACACAAGTTATTTGATTTAGATTAAAAAATATGTACATCTGAAGAGAAAGAAAACTTCAATATATTTGTACATGTTGAGAAAGGTAAGCCCCATTAACAGTTTCCACACTTCTGTGTGCCATAGTGACCATGTGCATAATAGTGACCAATTTGTGTCACAATGGTGGGGTTTTCATGTAAAAATTTATCCAACCTTTTAAGTCTTTCAATCTTTCGGCCACACACTTCTTATAGTGTGAGCAATGTCTGTGATATCCCTGATATGTGCATGCTATTTCACAATATCATGACAATGGAGAGATAATTGAGTTTTTAAACTGCATAGAAACCCCATCAATGCAGGTCTCACCTTTGCAGCTGTTCAATAAAGGAAACCAAAAACATAAACATAACATGCATGTAGGGATGGGTATTCTTTTATTCTAAACTGCAATTATCGTAATTCCTTTATGCAACGGTTAATGTATTTTTCAACTACAAATACGCTTATTCTAAATCAAGGGATGGTACTTGCAGCCTCAGCAAAATGTCGAGGAAGATCTTTTTGTGAACTGATACTGTACTTTGATAATGGTTTTGAAGGAAACTATCAAGAACACAGAATACATGTTTCAATTGCTGCATCTAATACCCAGAGCTTGCTGCACCTGCTGCTTGTTGCTGCTGTTTTTCTGATGCCACCCGCAGCTTTTACAGAAACGCCTTCTCCAAACCTTGCAGCGCAGCACACATTTTCAACATGCTAAAAATGATTTCCATTACATGAGAGTAGATGTTGAACTTCATGCTGATTTGAACTCGGCTCTCGCCAAGATAAGCATCAACTAAGAAGTAGCTTTGCAGTAAACTAATGTGATCCATCTGCATCTCCATCCATTTGCATTGTTTTCCATCTGACGATGTAGATATCTTTCTGTCTGGTGTTGTTTGCTGAAGTGTAATGCTGTCTCCAGAGATTTTGCCTCCCCAGCGCATCAGCACTCACAACGGCTGCGATGCTATCTCCAGGGATCAACCCAGTGCGGTCTCCCCAGCGCATCAGCATGACAACCGTCTGGATTGAGCTAAGTAGGGTACATCTCTGGGGTCTTCAAGTGGGCACCTTCCATCCTCGGTGTTTCGCTGACTAGCTCATGACACCTCAAGAGGGCTCAACAGTGATTCTGGCGTCCCAGCATCACCCCCCTCCATCCCCCACTCAGCTCAGCCCAGCTTATTTACCTGTATATCAGCGTTGCTTTCTTTCTATTGTGCTTTAGATCCCCATCCAGAATCTTTCCGTTTCAACCGCAGCCAGTTGCTGCTCCTTTCTGCTGCTTCAGATAAGTTCTTCACTATGCCACGCAACTCTTGACCACTGAACCCGATGTCTCTGAGAAACCGGGTTGTAGAGTGTGCCACAAATCCTCGACACCCCACCTCCTGTACCAGTCAAAAGTTTGAGTACACCTGCTTGAAACCAGGTTTTTCATGATTATATATGCTTTTAACTGTACAAACTCATCTATAAACATTTAATATTTCATTATATGATACGAGTACTTGTATAAGCTCATAATCATAAGTGAATTGCATTCAAAAATTTAATTTTTAAATCAAAATGTAAATCTTGTCAATTTCAATGAAATGAAACGTCTGAGGCCCAAGCAGGTTAAAAGTCTGAAATGTGTATAACATGGTGTTAGAACACTGGCCTAAGTATAAAAGTGTATTTGTTAGATGTTCTCTGAGTTACTTAGCATGTTATCTAGTTAACCTTTTGTCACCAATTATTGTTAACAGGTGAGGGTCCATGATTACTATAAATATAGGTAGAATAGGCACAAGTTTGTCATTCCTGAATGTAAGGGAGCAGAAAATGGCAAAATATGCTCAGTTAAGCAAATAAAAAAGTCTGTAATTACTTTAAGAAATGAAGGTCAATCTTTAAGACAAATCACAAGAACTTTGCAAGTGTCTGTAACTGCTGTGGCCAAGCAAATCAAACAATTTGAAGAAACTGGCACTCAAGAGGACTGAACAAGGTCAGGCAGGCCAAGGGTGACCTCAGAATCAGAGAACAAGTTCACTCGAGTCACAAGTCTGCGAAACCGGCGATTAACTGTCTGTGAAATACAAGCTAAGCTAAATGCTACTAGAAGTACAGATGTTTCAACATCAACTTGTCAGAGGAGACTGCGTGAAGCTGGCCTAACTGGAAGAATTGCTGCAAAGAAAGAGTGCAGAATAAGAGAAAGAGTCTTGCCTGGGCCAAAAAACACAGAAACTGGATGTTTGAGGAGTGGAAGTCTGTCTTATGGACAGATGAGTCAAAATTTGAAATATTTGGGTCCAACCGCTGAGTATTTGTAAGACGCAGAGAGGGTGAGAGCATGAGTTCTGCATGTGTGGTTCCCACTGTCAAGCATGGAGGAGGCTGTATCATGGTCTGGAGTTGCTTTGCTGGTGACAGAGTTGGTTATCTTTAACAAGTCCATGGCAAGCTCAACCAGCACTGCTATCATAGCTTACTTCAGAGGCATGCCATTTCATCAGGATTAAGGCTAGTTGGGCAGTCCTTCATTCTTCAGCAAGATAATGACCCGAAACACATTTCAAAGTTGTACAAGAGCTATCTGGCGAAGAAGGAAAGTGAAGGACAACTCAATCTAATGACCTAGTCTGCCCAGTCTCCAGACCTCAATCCCACAGAACTTGTATGGGACGAACTGGACAGAAGAGTCAAAGCAAAGCTACCCACAAGTGCCCTACATCTCTGGGAATTGCTGCAGAAGAGCTGGGAAGACATGTTGAGTGATTTCCTGCTGAAACTTGTTAACCGAATGCCTCGTGTTTGTGAGACTGTTATTAAGGCAAAGGGTGGCTATTTTGAGGAATCCAAGATTTTGAGACAATTTTCAATTTTCTCGAAGTTTGCTTTGATACTCCTTATGTTTTGTTTTGGTTATTGTAACATGTGTTTTCATTTTCAAGTATTTACAGAAACGTATACGACGTAAAACATTGTCAATTTTGAAAAAAACCTAGTTTCCAGCAAGTGTACTCAAACTTTTGACTGGTACTGTTTGTAAAAATGATTTAACAAACTACAGCACCATGTCATTTTGAGCAAATAATAGATCTTAATACTGTTGCAGTATAACATTGAGAGTGTACAGCTTTAGTTTTTTTTTTTTTTTTTTTTAATTCTGATTCTTCTTTATAAAAAAAGAAACGTACCAAGTTATTTGGCATAGTAAAATACGGAATACCAAATGTTTAAATCAATCCATGAAAGGAAGTGTGATTTGTTGTTTTTATTTTTGTGAATTACAGTAATTTAAGTGATTTATATTAGTCTTTCTTCATTTAAGCCTTTATTTTATAACTTCCATGATGTACGGTATACTGTGATATTAAGGTTACCACGGTATTTTTTTTAACGATTATCATACCATGCAAATTTTATACTGTCCCATCCCTAAATGCATGTAACTTGCCAAACGCTGCTTGCTTGCTGAATGCAGGGTGGTTACTGAAATGCAGTCATAAGCAATTTCTGAAGGCACCATCAACAGCTTCCCAAAAATAACAATATGTAAAGAGGAAGAGTTGCACAACTTAAAAAAAAAAAAAACACCTCCATCACAAATGTGGTTACCTTTATTTTGTGGTCTGATGATAATGCTTGGAGTTTAATTTCAATTTCTTTCTTCATTTCAAGACAGTTGTTTTCTCTAAAGTGAAAATAAACCAACAGCTTAGACAGTGTTTCAATAGTTCAGCAAATGCTACATACTAATCATCTAATACAAAAAAAAAAACATTTTATCATTAATATAAAAAAGTTACCCTTTTTTTTTAATAGCTTTATCCAGAAGCTTTTCATAAGACAGTTTCTCTTTATCGTGCTGTGCCACTATTTTGTCAACATGTATACAATGTGACTTCTGCATGGCACTGTGATCCTGAAATAAAAATTTACATGAATTGTTATTTGAACCAAGACACAACTCAATGTAATTTTTTAATATTTATCAAGTGTTCAGTATACCCCAAACATTTTTCGTATTAAAATTTCTGTAAATTTAGCAACCACCATGGCTGCTAGGAAACCAATATATAGCCACACCCTTCTCACTGGGCCACTAATGGGCCAAAATAAGGGAGATAATACATTTTGGAAAAGTGAACCAAGGATGCTGATAATTCACTGTATCACACTATAAAGTACATAATTACTGTATTATATACATTTTCAAGAAACAAATTATGTAATTATTGCTGGAATTGTATCTTTATTTTTCTTTATGTTTAAATAACAGCATCAAATACCCTATACTACAACTGACATTTCTGAAGAGAACTAACTAACGTTTGCCATTTTGTCATGAATTATGTATTTTGCATTAGTTCTGTGCTTGCAAGTTTTAAAACACAAAGGCACCTTTATATGATAATAGCATTCTCAATTATATTACAACAATTAACTATTGAACATGTCCCAGCGTTTGTTCTTGTAATATTTTTATCTTGTGTTTGATCCAACTTGTTTTTTTTTTCCACACTTGTCTGACCAAGTAAACCATGAATAGCATTTTGAATAGTAACTGGCCTTCTGGGTAGAATGCAGATCACATCTATAAATCTTTCATTGTTTTCCTCAAGCAACAACTTGAAACCCAACTACTGTTGAATGTGTGGAGAACAAGTTAAGAGCTGAGAAAATGGCAAGAGGAATCCTAACTTGATATGTGAACTAATCTATTGAGTATTTGCATGATAATCAAGGTAATTCCCTACAGTTAATGATATCTATGAAAATATCTTCATTTTTTCTTCATCCCCTGACAAATACATACAAAATCTAAGTTTTCTACAGAATACAATAGAGAATAATTATAATTAAAAATGGTGGCAAGCAAGCTAACTTTATGCATGCAATAGTATTTACGTAGGTTTATGCGACAACTGTAGCAAACCACCTTAAAAAAACTTATACTGATGTTTTACATGTAGCAGTGCTTTAAGCTGCCAGAGATTGTTAACAGGTGACTGATTTACTACATTACACATTAAGCTAGGGAAGCCTGATAATGACATGCAAATGAACTTGCCCAAACAATAAAAAAAGCAATGCACTTTCCCTGAAGGAGCAGCATATGGCTGGTTTCAAGACCTACCGGTACATTACCACACTAACATTCAAGTCCACTTCCTGCTGCCCACCTTGTTCCACACAGAAACAAAAAGCGACACTTTTAAATGAAAATGAATGCAATAAAATATCTGCGCTCTCAAGGGGATCAAAGAAAAAACAACTCCCTTCTGCATCAGACAGACGTCAGCTTCTACAGGAAATACATGTGCTGGCTTTATCAGCAGCATAAGAGCAACTACAAAGAATGAAAGTAATGACGCACTGAATAACAGATTAATACATATCTGTTTGGGCTAATTAATAAAGCTAAATATTACCCACTGAAATTGTGTCATATTTTATTGGGAAAAATGATAGGTTCCAATTATTATTCCAATTGCATGCCATCTTTGTGGTCTTACATTATGGTTTTCACTCAGTACACTTTAGAATGCTCAGCACAAAGCCAAGAACATTTAATAAGAAACAGAAAGAGAGCACCAGATTTTGTTTGGTCACAGGCAACATTATATCTATTTACTAGTATTTATTTATGATAGTGAGATCCCCAGAGTCCAGTTCATCTTTAGTTACATATAAATATCTAGTAAACAGCCCCGTTTTGTTATACCACCACACATACATAACCCACAGTGTTATGCTTCATAAAAAATAATATAAGTTATTCCACTGTATAACAGTACTCAACTGAATGAAATATGACTTGCTTTACTAAAACTGTAAACATGTCTTCTCTCTAAGTTCAGTTGGTACAGCAGTATAACTATTATATATTTCTATGAAACCGTCTGCCCTCATTGGGTGCAATAAATACCACATTAGTTCACTGTGGTATTTCTTATGGATATATTTCTATTGAAAATGGTATTTTGGAGCTCTGAAAAGTGGAGCAGGTCAAAATTATCTCATGAGCAAACTGAAAATTGGCCTGATATTTTGCTATTACTTAATAATATTTTGTGTTTCTTTCAAAAGAACACATGACACCTATATATTGAATGGAGATGCACAACAGATAATATTTATGCTTTTTTAAATTAGGTATTAAAGGATAATAAAAAAAAAGATAAATGCCAACCCGTAATGCAATCAGCTGTGATAATATAAACTTGGACATACAGACGTGCTCAAATTTGTTGGTACCCTTATAGCTCATTGAAATAATGCTTCATTCTTCCTGAAAAGTGTTGAAATTAAAAGCTATTTTATCATGTATACTTGCATGTCTTTGGTATGTTATAGAATAAAGCTAAGAAGCTGTGAAAAGAGATGAATTATTGCTTATTCTACAAAGATATTCTAAAATGGCCTGGACACATTTGTTGGTACCCCTTAGAAAAGATAATAAATAATTGGATTATAGTGATATTTAAAACTAATTAGTTTCTTTAATTAGTATCACACATGTCTCCAATCTTGTAATCAGTCATTCAGCCTATTTAAATGGAGAAAAGTAGTCACTGTGCTGTTTGGTATCATTGTGTGCACCACACTGAACATGGACCAGAGAAAGCAAAGGCGAGAGTTGTCTGAAGAGATCAGAAAGAAAAAAATAGACATGCATGGTAAAGGTAAAGGCTACAAGATCATCTCCAAGTAGCCTGATGTTCCTGTGGTAACAGTTGCAAATATTATTAAGAAGTTTAAGGTCCATGGAACTGTAGGCAACCTCCCTGGGCGTGGCCGCAAGAGGAAAATCGACCCCAGATTGAACATAAGGATTTTGCGAATGGTAGAAAAAGTACCAAGGATAACTGCCAAAGAGATACAAGCTGAACTCCAAGGTCAAGGTACGTCAGTTTCTGATCGCACCATCCGTCGCTTTTTGAGCGAAAGTGAGCTCCATGGAAGAAGACCCAGGAGGACTCCACTTTTGAAAGAAAAACATAAATAAGGCAGACTGGAATTTGCTAAAATGCATATTGACAAGCCACAATCCTTCTGGGAGAATGTCCTTTGGACAGATGAATCAAAACAAGCTTTTTGGCAAGTCAAATCAGCTCTATGTTCACAGACAAAAAAATGAAGCTTCCAAAGAAAAGAACACCATACCTACAGTGAAACATGGAGGAGGCTCGGTTATGTTTTGGACTGCTTTGCTGCGCCTGGCACAGGGTGCCTTTAATCTGTGCAGGGCACAATGAAATCTCAAGGCTATCAAGGCATTCTGGAGCGAAACGTACTGCTCAGTGTCAAAAAGCTCTGTCTCAGTCGCAGGTCATGGGTCCTCCAACAGGATAATGACCCAAAACACACAGCTAAAAGCACCCAAGAATGGATAAGAACAAAACATTGGACTATTCTGAAGTGGCCTTCTATGAGTCCTGATCTGAATCCTATTGAACATCTATCGAAAGAGCTGAAATGTCCAGTCTGGAGAAGGCACCCATCAAACCTGAGACAGCTGGAGCAGTTTGCTCAGGAAGAGCGGGCCAAGCTACCTTTTAACAGGTGCAGAAGTCTCATTGAGAGCTACAGAAAACATGTGATTGCAGTGATTGCCTCTAAAGGTTGTGCAACAAAATATTAGGATAGCGGTCCCATCATTTTTGTCCATGCCATTTCCATTTGTTTTATTATTTACAATATTATGTTGAATAAAAAATCAAAAGCAAAGTCTGATTTCTATTAAATATGGAATAAACAATGGTGGATGCCAATTACTTTAGTCAGTTTCAGGTTATTTCAGAGAACATTGTGCATTCTTCGTTTTTCGTGGAGGGGTACCAACAAATTTGAGCATGTCTGTATGTGGCTTACAACTCCTGATAGAAGAAAAACAGCTGTGGTTGCCTGTAATAGACCACAATCCTTTTGATCAGGGTAACAGGAGTACAATTACTACTTTACTCTCTATGAATTACAATTAACTGGCCAGTGCTCTCTCTTACCTGTACACTTTAAGCCTGCATATATAAGCACTAATTGTCTTTTCTGCTCAAACCTTAGTTTGCCTAGTTCATAGAAATTCAAATTCTGCCAGCTATTAAACAGTTGCTAAGCAATAGTGTTTTTATTAGCACAGGTTTTCATCTCTAGCCAAAAATCAGCCATTTCTTTTAAATCGAAACAATGCTTCATAAAACTCATTCTTGTTACACCTGTAAAAAGCTGATTTGAATGCAACCTGGATGAAGTTATTACACAAGCAGATTGGGCCAAATAACAGATGTCATACCTTGGAGTGTTTTTTCTTTAAGGCATTCAGCTCTTTTTGCTGTTTCTTCGTCAGCTTAATATAGGTCTGTAAAAACAAAACACTTTTACTGTGTAAACTGTTACTGGAGATGTCTTCAGGCTACCAAGATACATCATCAAAACTTTGCTACTGTAACATGTAAAAGTTCACGGTTCCCACGTCTTTTTTTTTAGAGCTCCTCAGGACATAAAATAATAACAAAAGTTATGTATAAGTCAAGGCCATCTCACATCTCAACCCTTAGGGAGGTCTTCTTCCTGGACAGGGCTGAGGAAGTGTGGGAAAGCTCACATTGCTGCTGCATGTGCTGTAGCTACTGTGTGAAGAATTCAGTCTCAATTCAATTATTATAACTGCACCTTTGACCAGCACAAGAGCAGGGAGGGAACAGATGAACCAGAGATTTCATGAGAAACAGGGAGAGTTGTGAGGTTATATACCTCTGGCAAATATGTTTAGCTAAAAACTTTTTGCTATCAATGCTGTATAATGTCAGCGCTTAATTTACACCTTTTTACAAGAAGGATCAGACATTGACAGAAAGGAATTGTGGCAGGGCAAGCATATTTCTGATCAGGGATTTTGTGTTTGGTTGCGGGTAAAAGCAGCAGGTGATTGGCCAGCTGCTTATCCTTGACCAGAAGATGGGCATGTCCCAGTGGAGCACCTTGCACAATAAAAGGGTGCAGCTGATACACCTCGGGGCTGACACAAGGCCATAGGACTCAAGACAATCTGGGCTACTGAGTGAAATCTTTAAAAGCTAAACCTAGCACTGTGTGTTTTAACTGGGATCGAAGCTTTGGGATCAAGAAGTCCTCATCCGATCACTCTGTCTAACTGAGATCAGAGCTACAGAGGAAAGAAGCCGAAACCACAGACGGCCATGTGTGTAACTAGGGTCGGGTTTGTTAATCTGGGACGAAGAAGCCACAATCGCCGATGTCACGTGTATATCCAGGGTCAGGGTATGTAAGCGGGAACTGCTGTATAGTAGCATAGCGGTTGCAGTCTTCATGGCACCCTTTGTTTATTTTTTGTTTCACAGTGTTTTATTCTGCCTTTTTAATGCCTTGGCGTATGTCCTCTGTGAGCTACCATAGCGTCACGTAATTGCTGTATATATTTGTGAAAAAAAATACTGCATGCCTGGGAGGCATATCAACACCATCCTCCATGTTTCTCTGAATCACTTACTCTCCCTATTACAGGAAAAAATACAAAATGAAATGGAAAATATGAAGGAGGATGAACAGAAAATGCTGTCATGCAAGCCAGTGGAATGGTTAATGTGAAAACATTTCAAGTCCTGGGTGCTTTGATGGCATGCTTAATATCTACAATAATAACAATCTACAATTCAGTAGTAAAACTTACTGAACATTCCGTTTTTAAAACTGATTAATTGAAAACTGCCAAATTTACCTTCATTTGTTTTAAGTCATCAATATTCACCTTAGGCACAAGTGTGTCTAAAATAAAGCACAAAGGGAAATGTTAGTTATTTTTCCACTATAAAGAATAACTTCAGCTGTTAGCACAGGTTTTCAAACTCGGTCCTGGGACCCCCTGTGGCTGCTGGTTTTCATTCCAACCAAGCTCTCAGTTACTTAACTAGACGCTTAATTGAACTGACAATTTGCTTAATTTGACCTTTTTACTTGTTTTCAGCTCCTGAACAGGTGCATTTTCTGAGTTAGCTATAACATTTGATAAGTAACTTGATTTGCAACTGTTTAAGAGCTGAACACAAGTAAAAAGGTCTAATTAAGCAAACTATCAGTTCAATTAAGGGTCTAGTTAAGTAATTGAGAGCTCGGTTGGAATGAAAACCAGCAGCCACAGGGGCTCCCCGGGACCGAGTTTGAGAAGCCCTGGTCAAACAGAATGCTGACAATACAAATGCAGTCTAGAATAGAGAGAAACGTACCCATTCTTTATATGTGATACTGGTGTATGAATTTACAACCGTGTGATACAAGGATAAGTACTTTTACTATCTAATTTAATAAACAGATCAGCTTAACAGATTGTATTATTCACATTATTCCATTACATGTTTTCAGTTTTTTGGCCTATACTTACAAAATGTACCAGCTGCATGAAAGGTGTTGTGAATGTAATGCAATAAGTGTGATCTACGTTTAAGCATCATTACTTTTGAATTTATTATATAATTTTACTGCATCACTTACCTGACTTGGCATCATTACCAATTCCCTGGCCAGACGTTGAATTTTGTCTCAACTCAGAGCTGCTCTGAGTTGTCACACTTGCTTTGACTTGGTTAACCTTTCCTTTTTTGTCATTCTTAGAGCTGTCATTTGGCACATCTGCAATGTCACTCTACAAAAAACCAAAAACATTTTTTACTGTATTAGGTCAAGACGGTTACACTGTTTAAAGCTATTTAATGTTTGTTTTTGTTTTTTTGTTTGTTTCTTTTTAGGCTGTTGATTTGTTTTTATTCTTTTTAGGGTGTTACATTTACAGTTATGTTAAAATAACAAAAACAATTAAACATTTAGAAATAAATGCACATTCTCATTAAACTCCAACCACAGAAAGCTTAAGGAATAAACAATTACCACTGATCATCTGTTATTTGAATACTAGAAATTGTAGGAACATTAACATTCCCCCAAAGATCTTTTGACTTCTCCCCAATACATATTAGAAACAGTAGTCTCCACATATAGTAACACTGCCAAAGGGAACACCCTTGTGGTGAAACAGATTTTTCCCATTGTAAATGCTCTGGCAAAAAGAACAGGAACTTTGCTTAAAATAACACTTTCTTGCCACCGATAGCGATTAGATACAGTAGTGTTTTGTAACCTGACAACTCATCATCATCAAACTTAAATTTTATTCAGTCTTTTCAAAAGCGATTTGTCACTTCGTGAGTGTCTTGAGGCACATTGATTGGTTTATTAAATCTTTCCAGAACCACCATCATATCACTGAATTGTTTTGTATTCCGATTTCCAGAAGTGCACCTCATCGATACAGAATGTCATGTAAACAAATGGCAAAATGCACCGATGTTTCTACTGTTCTGGTGAATTGCTTCTCCATTCTGTTAAATAATGTGCATGTCTTGTATATTGCTGCCGCATTTTTTAACATGTGTAGGGGTGCTGTGTTAATTTAGTTTGACAGTTAGTTTATTAACGTTAGTTTGTATGTTTCTTGAGTATTATAGTTTATTAACATACCCTTGCCTATTGCTTTTTTCTTTTACTTTTCTGTTAATTTCATATGTTGATGCATGTGCATCATGACAAGTAATACATATTTATGTATTTATTTATTTATTGATTCATATTGTATCTGATGGCTAACTCCGTCTTAGAGAACACTGTGGCTATAAGAACACTTTGCTTGCTTCCAGAGCGGTGTTCTCTTAGCTGGAGACTATTGCAACAGGCATTAGGCATATTGTATATAATAATGTATATCAAACCACCATAATGACCACAGCTACCAGTGCAGATTGTCTAAGCTTTAGGGAATGTTAAAAATGTCTACGGAATCTTTAGTGAAGCTGGTAGTAACAAGCTCACAATATCTTTAATAACAGAAAAATAAGAACATTACAGATAAAGCAGGGTTAAAAGGGTAATCCCATTCAAATTAACTAAGGACCCACTGAAATGTTTCCATTATTCCCCTGCAACCAAATACACCAACCTGCTGTGCAAATAGGATGCTCCACTGCTCATACATGAGCTTGCAAGGCCTTGCTAATGAGACGGAACTTGCCTGGGTGAACTGATACCAGGTCCACAATGCATCACAATCATTTCTTAATGTCGTGTCCCACTGTCTGAGGGGATACTATGATTTGTAAGTTTTTTAATTATTTGTTTGTACTTGTTTTTTTTAAACTAATAAGTGTATAATAACTTTTTACACATGTCAACAGTCTCAATATATATATTGTCATGGTCCTTAAAACCAGGAATTTGAAACATTTTAAAAAGTTTACACATGTTAAAGACCTTAGCTGACCCCCTGTTGATTTCTTCTCACTATTTGGCATGGAAATGGTGTTATGCCAGTACCAAACATGGGAAAACATACATTTGCACACAGAGCTTTATTGAATTAGGCCCTGCATAATCAGATTTTACTTACAGTTTCAATACCCATAGCCCTCATTTGGTCAGCCCTCTTTTCCGTGATTGATAAAAACTTCTTTGGATCAGACAAAGCATCAACAATAGCTGAAAAAAAAAATAAAAAAAAACAGATCAGTTATGAGGTGTTTCCAGAAATTGGACTGACAGCGGTAAATTATTTATTCCGAAGTCTAAAATAGGAAAACAGTACAACATATAATACACACCATGTGTCTATAAATGCAGCATTTATCATTCACATAAGAAAAGCCATAACCTATTAAAGCAAGAGATGAAGTATTTATAACAATAAAAGTATGACAGCCAGAAAGCTATATCCCCTTGCGTGTATGGAAAATGAAGACGTTTCTAGCCTGTATGAAACCGAGAAATTGATTTTATCTGAATGTTGTCTGTAATGGTGCTATGAAAATGATGCCAGTTAATGGTGCATGCATTTTCTTTATGTTTTTAGGGCTTTATATTCTAGAGTTGTTTGAAATGAAAAATATAAATCTTGCTCTTTAGCTAAAAGGATCTTTGATTTCTGTATTTTCTCAGTGTAAGGGATTTGTTTATTAGTGAAAAAAACACACGTGACAAAGTAAATAATACATTTACTACAATGATTACTCAAATAAATTCATGTGGCATAGCTTTAGAAGGTATTTCAAAGTGCCTCTCTCAAAATCTTTTAGCTGTCTGGTGGTGTACATTACAGTCATTCTCAGATTACTATAAGAACTGGTATCATTTTAAACCTAATTTGATTTAATCTCCAAAGTATATATATATTTATATTTGATTAATATCCAAAGATATATATATATATATATATATATATATATATATATATATATATATATATATATATATATATATATATATATATATATATATACAATAATTACAATCTTTACTTTCTCAAATTTCAATGTCCATAAAGGTATAACCCCAAAGCCAAAGTATAACCATGTATATTTTAATTTATTTTCCAATATAATAAATCCAATTGGTCATTCACTCAAACAAAGGGTTTGCAACATTATATACCGCTTCATTAGGAGGAGGTACAATTTTCTTCAGTATAATTAAAGCAGAAATATCCTTGAACCTAATGACAGGAATTTCAAAAAACAACATCTGCTGATTTATAAAGACCTTTATTATGTAATTTTATTTTTATTATGGAAAAACAACAACAAAGAACATGCATTAAAGATATATGCAAATAACAGCTTCATTGGTTTGAGTTAGTGGACATTTCCATTGTAGGTCTGTCAATAATTAACAGGGAGGACTTACAAACTGCACGTTAAAACCTGATAGCTACAATTTCTCTGGAGTCATATATTTTATTATTAATTGTGATAAGCTCTGATGTGCATTTAATACATGTTTGGTCCGAGGGTCCCTTTGTGTCCTGTCAGCAGCATCCTTGAGGGATGGTTATTATGACCAAAGTCAAAGCATTAGGATGTCATCTGAGTCTCACCCTTACAATACAGTATTAAGGGAGACTGCTAAAATGTTGAGTGCATAAACAAAAAAATACAAAACAAAAAAACAGAATATATAATAATGTCACTGAGTTATTAAACATTACAATTACAGTTGATAAATTAACCTGCTAATGCTCTTTCAAGTGCTAGTATTGTCAAACAAATGACAATAACAAATATAAAACACGATCAGTTTAGGAATGGGTCAAAGCCTGAATGAAGTGTTCTTTTTATTTCTTTATAATGTCAAACCTGAATCACTCATTGGTGATATTCTGACTGATTCAAATAAAAATTTTCATTTTTTAAAAAATCTCATTTAGGTCATTTAAAGAAAACCTGTTGTATAGAGTAGTTATAGCTATTAATGTCCACTAAATGTTACAAACATTCACTGGTCCAGAGTCTTAAACATCAATTCACTTATGAGTGGTAATTGCAATGACCTGAAATTATTATTTAAATTTATTATTATTTTCAAACAAAGATGGAAGAATTGGCAGGTGACTCCATATATCAGCAGACACTTTTTAACACCCCATATCAAGTTTTCTATATCACTGTCACTTTTTTTATTTAAAAAAAAAAACAAAATGGAATGACATATGAAATAATTATTTCAAGGTTAAAAATCTATGACTTATTGTGACGGAAAGATGAGTTCTGGTGATGAATCTTCCTCCCGACCTGTGAGGGCGCTAAAGAACGGGAGGAGAAGTATCTGGAAGGGCTGGCCTGACAGTTCGTTTCCGGGTCAGGGAAGTGGGTCAGCCTGGAGGGAAGCGCGACTCTGTTGTAAGACCGTATTGATTTGAAAGGTAAACGAGAGGCAGTTGCAAGTAATAAGGCAGCTGAAACCGTTTATCTCGATATCATGCGGGATTACATATAGGGGCCAGGGTAATGCTGATCTTCTCCTTCGTTTGGGTAAACGTTCGGAGAGAGAAGGAGTGAGAGAGGCGCTCTCGTTGTTACAGAGAATTACGTGTTGTGTTGTTTGTAATTGTCTGCGTTTTGCACCACCAGACAGTTAACTCACCTATCCGGAGCTGTCGACCAGGGTCAGCACAATCCGGATCACCACTGCACGGAACCGTCACGAAATACAGTGTCTTCACCCACCACAAGCACGTCTGCACTCACCCAGGACTGGTGACCG
This sequence comes from Polyodon spathula, assembly GCF_017654505.1. Lineage (NCBI taxonomy): Eukaryota > Metazoa > Chordata > Actinopteri > Acipenseriformes > Polyodontidae > Polyodon > Polyodon spathula. Next base: position 24,432,102 of record NC_054539.1, read on the forward strand.
TGTGTTCGTTTTGTTCGGGACTGTGCCCTATTATTGCTATCCCCGTCCTTTACACATTGTTGTGTATAGCCGGGGATTTATTATTTAACGGTCACCAGACCTGGATTATAAATAAAAGCACCTTTTCACTGGAAACTGTTGTCTGCCTGTCACTGCTGCATCGCATCACCGCTATACCTGTTCCCCTCCACTAGCCACTTTGCCACACTTATCAATCTGACAACAGTGCTTGTAATTATCTAAAACCAAAGCAATGTAGAAAGACATATTTATTAAGCTTTAAATGTTCGCATGATTAATTAAAATGACCTGCCACCAAGATGAGCCTCAGTGCACATACTGTACATTCACACTGTAGACCCGTCTCACACACACATAGACATAGACTGCAAACATACAGTATATAGCTATGGTCACATCCCGGGCCTACTGAGAAAGCTGAGATGTAATCAGAAAAATACACAATGTTATTTTGGATTGTCCTTACCTCCAAATCCATCCGGAACATATGTTTTTAAAACAATGTTACAGAAAATGGTTGGCAGTGATAAAGGTTTGTTGCCTTCATTTCGTAGGGAGATGTGTCTGTAGCCAGCCTGAAGACCATCCAGAGGTAGAATTCTCTGACCAATCAACTTGTTATTGTCATCATAAACTGCAATTCTGAGTACAGCAAGGTCAGGCAGTATCACCTAAATATAAAGCAAAGACCTGTTTTATTAAAACGTTCACTGACTCCTGCAAATTCAATGATCTGAACTGTGGCAGATCACAATATGGCCACACTTTATATTCTACAGGTGATGTGCCTCTGTTTAGGTCATTACATTTATTATGTAACATCACTATTTGACAACAGAATTAAGATTTTCTTTATACACACACACACATATATATACAGTGGTTCACGTGATTTCAGGATGAATTCAGCAGTTCCTGTAGGTTCCCTCTGCTGGGTAGTGCATTTCAAACCAAAGACTTAACCATGAGCACCAAGGTGCTTTCAAAAGAACTCCAGGACAAAGAAGTTGAAAGACACAGATCAGGGGATGAGTAGAAAAAAATATCAAAGGACTTGAATATCCCTTGGAGCACGGTCAAGACGATTATTAAGAAGTGTAATGTGTATGTGTAACAAAGTGCCCGCCCCTGTGTATATTATCTGTTATGTGTTGCGTGTGGTGTGTTTAAATGTTGGTGTATAGACATTGGTACACGGGATATAAACGGGTCTGTGTAACACGAGTGTTTAAAAATGTATCTGTGTATTTAGGCACGAGGATTGCACAGCACTTCACGTGCAAGTAAAATGTAGTAATATGTGAGCACGGGGAATTGCACTTTATTAATTCACGTGCTGGGATTCAAGTGAATAATTAATTGGTAATTGAATCCCAGCACAATAGTATATATAGATGCACGTTGTCACATACTGGCGGTTGGGTGTTCGGTGAGCGGAGAACGGGATTGGAGACGGAGGAAATAAGCAGCAGCAGCAGTAGTCGTAGTAATAATAAGAGGAGAAAGTATCCGCTCACCGTGTTTGTCAGTGTCTGTCCGTGCACCGTTTTGTTAAGTTTAGTCTGTTTTTGTTTGTCTATTTATTTTGGCGTAGAGTGCCGTGTCCTGTGTTTTTCGTGTTTGTTAAACCTTTTATTTTGTATTAAACCGGCGCCAACAGGCGTCTTCATCATTTCATTTCATCCGTCCTGTGTTTTGTGTATTTCATTACTTTTCCTGGCTCTGACGCCGCCCACTTCGGCCGTCTCTGTGACAGTATGGCACCACCAAGACCCTGCCTAGATCAGGCCGTCCCTAAAAACTGGATGACCGAGCAAGAAGGAGTCTGATCAGAGAGGCTACCAAGAGGCCACTGGCACCTTTGCAAGAGCTACACGCTTTTATAGCCAAGACTGGTCAAAGTGTGCAAGTGACAACAATATCCCAAGCACTCCACAAATCTGGCCTGTATGGTAGGGTGGCAAGATGGAAGCCATTACTCAAGAAAGCCCACCTTGAACTTGACAGAGCTTGAACAGTTTTGTAAAGAATGGTCAAATATTGCCAAATCTAGGTGTGCAAAGTTGGCAGAGACCTATCCCAACAGACTCACAGCTGTAATTGCTGCCAAAGGTGCTTCCACCAAGAATTAACCCAGGGGGGTGGAGACTTATCCAATTACGATCTTTCAGTTTTATATTTTTAATATATAATTTTTTTCTCAATAAAAACTTTTTTCCCCTTAACAGTGTGGAGTATGGTGTGTAGATAAGTGGAAAAAAAATCCTCATTTAAATGCATGAAACTCTGAGGCACTGACACAACAAAAAGTGTGAATATATATATATATATATATATATATATATATATATATAATATATATATATATATATATTTCTCAATAAAAACTACAGTATAATACATAATACACAAAATACAACAATATTCTCACTTAATATTATCTTCACTTTCATATTATTTCCTTCTTGTTTAATATCACATTGAGTGTCTTCTTTACCAGTGTCTATTCTTTCTGCTTAGGTCACTATTTACTATGCTTACTCCCATTACTATTCAGGCAAACACAAAGCTATATTTTTGAAGTGAGGTTTGCTGAAAAAGTCCCTGCAATTTCTGTCCCCTCTGAGACTGATTTTGTTTTAAGATTTTCAATTTATATCCCAGAGTTGCAAAGGTGGCCGCAATTTCAGTTGCACACCTCTAGTGGTCATTTAAGTCTAAAAATGAAAAAAACACCTCACTGCAAAAATCGACTTTTAGAAATGGGTGAAAACACACATTTTTCATTCAATACCAGTAATTACCAAGACTGATGAAAAAATCAGCAGGAACAACATTAGGTAATTTGAGAGAAGACACATAATGGGATATCAAATAGGCTTGATAAGAAAATACAGAATGTATTAAAAAAAATCCCTTTCAAAATATTACTGTCTAAGTGCAAAAAGGTATCTGACCTTTTTGAAAGCACATAATGTCCCAAAAGTAATATGTACTCTGCATATTTACTCTGTTTAAAATGTTATTAAGACCCTTGACCTTCCTTCACTCAAAACTGCAGTGTCCTCAGATTTAACCAACCAAAACAAACCTACACAGTCTAATGAACACAGCTCAGATTTTGCAGCTGTCCTGTTCTCATATTCTTCAAAGGGAAGGAATAAATGCTAATCCAACAGTTTCCTTGATTCTCTCTGTGAAACAGTTCCTTGCCGGACTATAACATCAGAGTACTTCAAATAAATGAAAAACAATTAATACAAAAGTAACTGTTACATACCTTTCTAAATACAAAAGGCTCCTCGTTGTAAACAGGGTTCAGACCATTGTTCATGACCATTCGGGTCCGGAACTCCTTGCGAATGGTGTCTGTGGGTAACCCATACATGTCCACCTCTACATATGTGCCAATTTTCTTGTCTGATAAAAACTGGCCTGAAAAAACCTATAGAAAACACATTGATTAGGCAATAACAATTTCAACACAGAACTTTATCTACAGTAGGCCCAACATGGTGCAAATGATAAATAATTCAGTGCTGGGAAATATCTTTGCTCTGTTGTCTTTGGATTTATAGGTATAACATATTGGTACAAGTTGGTTAAAATGAAGAAACAAGTATTGTGGTGGCTATGTTCTAGTGTTTTTTTTATTGCTCTTCTGTTGGTGATCGACCTGACAAACTTTCTATGTCTCAAGTTAGATGTTCTATAATAATGCAATGGTTACCAGAGAATGTAGCGAGTGGGTAAGATCTAACTCATACATATGCTTGAGATTAAACACAGAGGATGATCTTCAAAAATGATTATCATCCTTGACACTATAAATAAGTGGCCCAATACATGAACACGAAATCCCACAAAAATGGTTGAACAGAGATCAAATAGGATTTTGACTAGAATGCCTACATGGCATGAAATAAATATATATGGAAATCATGTTTATAGTCAAACTGGTGTTTTTTATAAACATTTTCAAAAATATACTTTATGAAGTGTAGGGTATCGGGTTAATGCATGAGGTCATATAAATAGAACATTGGGAATATTAATTCTGAGAAAAAAAATTAACAAAACATTAAAAAAAATAGAGAATAGACAATCTTAATATATAAAGAAGAAAATTTGTCTGTGTTTCTGTTCCTTTATGCATTCGGACCCCGCAGGAGTCAGTGCAACCAAACTTTGCATGGCCTCCTCTTTCATCCAGGGGAAGGTCGAGGGCTATGTTTGATCCAAAATTTTGACCCACGGGGTACTTTATTTAGTAACCCCATTGTTGGATCACTACAGTAGCCATGTATCTCAAATTAAAGAAACCCACAAAAAAAAAAAAAAAAAAAAAAAAAAGGAAAGGGGTCTGAGTGCATTGTGCGAAATCCAAGATCGGTAACTTATAGGAAACCATAAGGCTACCGTTCCCCAAGTATTTCAGCTAGTAGTAAATACACAAGGAAAGACTACGTGGGCAAGTATATTTTGTATTTACAGTTAAGCTATATTGCTATAAATTGGTCATAAACAATGTTAATGAAAGTTACATTATAGGGTGGACAGGCTTCTGCATATACACCCAATTTATATATTCTTCTGGTAACTGCTAATGGCAATATTTACCAATACAGATATATGTAAAGATGTAAATGTAAAAACTTACCTGAACAGAACAAGTAGCTGCAATAACACCATCAACAGGTGTTTCTGAAAAAGGGTCAAACATTCGGTCAGGTCGTCGCATGAAGTCAGGTTTGAGCAAGTACCTGGCATGAGCAAGAACAAGTATGTGTGGGACATATATCCATTGGCTCATCTGTACAAAATGACATACTCTCATTAACTTCTGCACTCTAATGGCCAAACTAATCCTCCTAGAAATGCCACTCACTGTGGGGGGCAAGGCACTCACCCAGTGGAGAAGTTGCAGAGCTAACCTTACGTTGCATTCAGAGACCTCACTAAGATTGAAGTGAGTGACAAGTATCAGTTAAATTTAGTGTGCAGGTTATACTTCTTGACCACTTAACTTCAAATGTGTCTGTACTGATGCTGCTATATTTTGCACAATTTTAAAAACTGTCCAGAGTGAAGTCTCTGAAGAACTGAGTGAGGACTTTTTAAATTTGTAACAGTATGAAAGCCATTGGTTTGATGTATGGCTAAAAAGGGTGGGTAAACCGTCTTTGCACACTAAAAACCTATGCAAATTGACTTAAAATTATACATTTTTAGCATGGCAACAAGCTTGAATGCTGTACCATATGTCCAAGACACTTTCTAATATAATTAAAGGCCAATTCTGCTGAAAGTAGCCCTGACAAGTGTCTTACAACAAATTGAATAATAATAATAATAATAATAATAATAAAACTAGGGGTTTAAAGACCTCTTCATGGAGCATATTTTTTTGAATGTAATTTATACAACACTTGAAATTTGTGATATTTGCAAGTGACTCCTAAAATAGCTTTATAATGAGTTGTTTTATAAGGTTTGAAAAATAAATACTGAAGTTACTACAAATTAAAGCAGCTCTTTGCAAAATGATAATAATAATACAAATAATAACAGCAAAACACATTGCAAAGCGTTAAAATATATTGTTTATCCTTTACACTTAACTTAACATGTCTACTACGTCTACTATATGTATGTGTGTGTATAAAATGTGTGTGTGTGTGTGTATATATATATATATATATATATATATATATATATATATATATATATATATATATATATATATATATGTGTGTGTGTGTGTGTGTGTGTGTGTGTGTGTATAAAATGTATATAAATATATATGTAGTCAAAAAAGTTGAACAAATAATGCATGTACAGCGCAAATCGGTCTCTTATGGAATGTTGGTATTTTTTGGTATCTGTAATGATATGTCTGGATTTTGTTTCGTTTCTTCTCTTTATTTTATTTTTTGACTGGCCAAATGAGGCAGGATGCACTTACAGTTCTTCAACTCCAGCAACAGATTTCTTGTAAACCTAGTTTAAGAAAACTGTACGATATCAGTAGTTGTGCAAAGCCAAAGTGGAACAATGACAGAAACATTTAAACATACCCTTCCATATTTTAATATCTTATGTCATTTGAATTTCGCCCCCTAAAAGAAAACTACATGTAAACCAAAACTACCTAAAAGGTACGACCAAAATAGCGTGACAAAAAGGTGACTTATTTTTGCATGTAAACCAAGACAATGAGTGTGCACAGCCCCTCCATCTGCACTTAAGTTAGTGTGAGTGGAAGATGAGTGTATGTGATGTCTTACAATACAGGATTGAAATGTAAAATCATTTATTTTGTTATTCCATTTCCTTAAACGTGACTTGCACATGTTGCATCTGGTTATGCTTAATACAGTACAATACACATTAGTCTGTTAAGTACGAGGTACTGTGTTCTTAGACATGAGACAATACAGTACTCACCCGAATGATCCATTATACTCAAACTTGCCCTGGTTTAACTGCATTGCCAAATCTGAAACAAATAGAAGGAAACAGGAAAAGAGCTCAGCAAATTACAGTCCCAATTGGCAGTGAACTTGTATGCACTGCATGTAATTCTCCAGAAGGATATCAGATGTATTATATTTTCAATCAACACAATTTTAGTCACAACAATTAATTTTTTTATTTCATGTATGTAGCAACAACACATTTTTTTCTTTTGTACTATAAAAAAAAAAACAGTTATGATTAAACAATGTGGAGTGAAGGTGGATTTAAGCTGGGGGAAAAAAATGCATTGGACAGCCTTACTTCATAGTAGGGTTCAATAATGGAATATTTTATTTCTGAAAACAATGTTACTGTTGTTCCATTTTCACCTTACTCACTTCTCATGCTTTTGTGATTCTCTACACATGATTTCACATCAAGCCATATGTCTGTATCCAAAAATGCCATAAGCAAAATTGTGACATCTGTTTGTGAGTTACTGCTCTGTCCCTACATTGGGATTTGGGTTGAGTGGACAGCATCTTTTACCTGGGGTCTGGTAGTTCAGTGAGACCATCTGGCAGCCAGCATTCCAGAAGATCTGAGGCATGTAATTACTGGAATCCACTCTGCCTCCTTTGGGGTAGATTCGACTCATTTGGCGTTTATTATAACTGTGCATCTCATTAAGGAAAAACAGCATTTCCTTTTTTCTGGCATTTTTTCATTTATAAAATATTTCATATTTGAGGTATTTTATTTGTAATCCAATACTTTGTTTTATTTACAGTGCCTTATACATTTACAAATGCTTTTATTATCATTAAATCAAACTTTGGACTGCCGATAAAAAAAGGTAATGTACTGATAGTTAAAACACATGGCAATTGACCAGTATTCACTGAAAGAAGTTTATTTTTATCATCCAGTTTACCTACACATTTTTCATACCAAATGTTACATGACAATGTATGAAAAAAAATAAAAATAATTATCAGTGAGCTAACAGCCTCTGGAGGATAAAGGCCGCTCCTGCAGGTATCTGTCGGAGCTCACCAGGACCAGTTGCATAAAAGTTATGTCGCTTGCGATCAATCTTTTGCGAAACAGTTGCTGACAGTTTTACCTCCCTAAACTGCAGGAGCGCCAGATCAATGCTAGGACGAGAATCTGCGCTCTTGACTGCATGACTCAATCTGCACACCATGCTCCCATGTTTTTTTTAATTCAAGCCTATGTTGAAAACATTTTGGATGTTTCTTGTATGCTTCAGTACACAATGGGAACAAATGATACAGATCTTATATGTGGCATGTATCCTCCTCTGCTGCTGACGGTAGTAGAAGAAGGATGGATTGTTGTGTCGTTTCAAACGTGATAAGAAGTCTGTTTGATGAAGGTTAGAAGGAGGAAGACTGTTGTATTGTAAACCACTTAGAAAAGTTATACTGTAATTTGCACTTTATACCTGGATCAAACTGTAAACAACATAAGCTGAATAGAAGATCAAGTGTTAATTACATAAAAAAAAAAAAAAAAAAAAAAAAAAAAAAAAAATTAAAAAGTGAATGGTCTCAAGAGCTAGTAGCCTGGCAATGTGAAGTATGTTTTGTTGAGAGTGAGTCAAACATAATACATGTCTGAGAGATGAGTCAATCTTTTTGGTATCCATAGAGACAAATGCACAAATGGATCATGCATAACCCAACAGAATTAAATACTTTATAAGGTAATGTTTACTTGAGTTCATGCTTAATTCTTTCTTATGTTAAATACACGTTGGTCAATTATTTCCAGGGACACTGCAATGTTCATAGAGTATTGTGAAACCAGAGTAAGCTGAAGACTCAGTAGCTCAGATTTTATTTTATTTTTTTACCAGATCGGCTTGATATAAACACATCTACATTCTGCCAATTTTAGTTAGCCTCAAAGGATACTTTACAAATTCTATGGCATTAGTCTTCAAATAACCCAGTCCAACCGATTCATTGAAAGATGACATGTTGTGATGGATGTTCCTTTCTAAAAGAAAAAACATACAAAAAAAACCCCTCACTTTTAAGCTAGATTAAAATCGTAAACCATCAAGCATATTTGGCACCCTCATTAGAAAAACATTTGTCAGTCAAATGGCAAGTATGTCATTCGTCATTCAATAAACAACCATCCAATGATAAGCTAAAAAGGGCTTAATTAATTATATACCACTTGTCCAATTCTGATGAAACCTGCCAAGGTGACTGTTTAACACAAGTTATAACAGTGGATTAGGATCTGGGGTATATGGAGGCTCCCTGTCTGTTCTCTGTATCACATTTATATTTTTATCTAGAGAAGCACTTATTTAATTGTGATGAAACTTGGTTTGGACAATCCTCAACTCTAGTTATTAAGAATATTAGAATCTGGGGGTATATGAACGTTTCTGGATGTCAAACTTACTTTTTCTAAATGCATATTGTGAATGTAGGTCATGGTGATTAACCTTTTCATGAGACTCACAGCTCTAGATTTATATTTTTAGCTGTAACTGGGAATGGAATTCACTGTTAGCTTGTTTTAAAAAAAGCCAACAAAGGTCCAAACCAGTTTATTGAATATCAAACTGTAATCTCTTCATAAAAAAACGCTTTGTGAACAGGACCCTTAAACCCTTAGCCAAATAGCTACTCAAATTTTAAATGGTGTTTTATATATAAATAAATAAACAGGTACTATTTAAAAAAAACAAACATGGCTGTATTTTATCCACCCCCACGCCAATATTTACCTCAGGTTTAATACATATTTTTTTAAGACAAAAAACAAACATGCATTACAGAACTGATAGAAATTGGCTAGATGTCACAAACTTCTTAGTGTTTTACACTGTCTACAATTATTTTTATAAAAATCCCCAAAAAACAAACAAAAGAAGAAATAAGCAAGTCAGATGTTAATAAGGGTTCCTATGTTATAAATAACTTTAGCATAACTGAGGCAGAAGTGTTAAAGGGACTAGGAGCTCTTAAAATAAACAAATCCCCTGGGCCGGATGAGGTCCTCCCAGTAGTACTCAAAGAAATGAAAGAAGTAATTTACAAACCGCTAACCAAGATCATGCAGCAGTCTCTTGACACAGGGGTGGTACCGACAGACTGGAAAATTGCAAACGTAATACCGATCCACAAAAAGGGAAACAAAACTGAACCAGGTAACTACAGACCAGTAAGCCTGACTTCTATTATATGCAAACTTATGGAAACTATAATAAGATCCAAAATGGAAAATTACCTGTATGGTAACAGGGTACTGGGAGACAGTCAGCATGGTTTTAGGAAAGGGAGATCGTGCCTAACTAACTTGCTTGATTTTTTTGAGGATGCAACATCCATAATGGATAATTGCAAAGCATATGACATGGTTTATTTAGATTTCCAGAAAGCTTTTGACAAAGTCCCGCACAAAAGATTAATTCTCAAACTGAACACAGTTGGGATTCAAGGAAACACATGTACATGGATTAGGGAGTGGTTAACATGTAGAAAACAGAAAGTACTGATTAGAGGAAAAACCTCAGAATGGAGTGTGGTAACCAGCGGTGTACCACAGGGATCAGTATTAGGTCCTCTGCTATTCCTAATCTACATTAATGATTTAGATTCTGGTATAGTAAGCAAACTTGTTAAATTTGCAGACGACACAAAAGTAGGAGGAGTGGCAAACACTGTTGCAGCAGCAAAGGTCATTCAAAATGATCTAGACAAGATTCAGAACTGGGCAGACACATGGCAAATGACATTTAATAGAGAAAAGTGTAAGGTACTGCACGCAGGAAATAAAAATGTACATTATAAATATCATATGGGAGATATTGAAATTGGAGAAGGAATCTATGAAAAAGACCTAGGAGTTTTTGTTGACTCAGAAATGTCTTCATCTAGACAATGTGGGGAAGCTATAAAAAAGGCTAACAAGATGCTCGGATACATTGTGAAAAGTGTTGAATTTAAATCAAGGGAAGTAATGTTAAAACTGTACAATGCACTAGTAAGACCTCATCTTGAATACTGTGTGAAGTTCTGGTCACCTCGCTATAAAAAAGATATTGCTGCTCTAGAAAGAGTGCAAAGAAGAGCGACCAGAATTATTCCGGGCTTAAAAGGCATGTCATATGCAGACAGGCTAAAAGAATTGAATCTGTTCAGTCTTGAACAAAGAAGACTACGTGGCGACCTAATTCAAGCATTCAAAATTCTAAAAGGTATTGACAGTGTCGACCCAAGGGACTTTTTCAGCCTGAAAAAAGAAACAAGGACCAGGGGTCACAAATGGAGTTTAGAAAAAGGGGCATTCAGAACAGAAAATAGGAGACACTTTTTTACACAGAGAATTGTGAGGGTCTGGAATCAACTCCCCAGTAATGTTGTTGAAGCTGACACCCTGGGATCCTTCAAGAAGCTGCTTGATGAGATTTTGGGATCAATAAGCTACTAACAACCAAACGAGCAAGATGGGCCGAATGGCCTCCTCTCGTTTGTAAACTTTCTTATGTTCTTATGTTCTTATGTTCTTATGTGCAAAGTTGTTTTTACACCATTTGGTAACAAAAGCCGAGTAAATTGTAGCTACATTAATCTCTTTAAAACCACATGCAGACGATATCTATCAGATAACACACACACACACACACACACATATATATATATATATATATATATATATATATATATATATATATATATATATATATATATATATATATATACACACACACACACACACACACACACACACACACAAGGTCTGTGTGTTTTATATATAATATATATATGTGTGTGTGTGTGTGTGTGTGTGTGTGTGTGTGTCCATGGAGTGAGAGAGAGACTGTGTGTGTGTGTGCTGATTAAGTTATAACACACTCTCCTGTGCTGTACTGCCTCCCTGTGGATCATTCCACATGTTATCATCTAGCAGTAATAATGTTTCTGAATAGAAAATATACAGGTTTAAATCAAGGAGTATCAATGCACAAATACACACTGATATTAAAATTATTTCATTTAGCTTTATACTTGCCTTCCGCCACATTAAAGCTTTGAAACTTAACCGGCTGAGCGTAGTTAATCATTGCTGAGAGGTATGGGTGAATGTTAGTTGTAGCACCTACATACGTATATGAAGTGATCCAAGCCTGTTCATCCTCTACAGTTATACCACCCTGCAAGTAAAGCGCAAAAGCTGTGAGGCTCATGTAGATTGCATATATTCTCAGTTTGGATGGAGTGACATAAAGTAAATGCTCTACAACTAAAATGAATTGTTTAATTATACAGTACAACATTTATCATAAATGACCAATGTTTTAAAAAAACAAAACAAACCAAAAAAAAACCCCTTCATCACATTAAAAGTTACCCTATATGACACCAGACTTTAATTTTGGAGGTTAAGTTATTTATATAGAAAAATAAACAAATAACCCATACATTTCAGTTTTTTTTTTTATTATAACAAATGCTCCTTAAGGTATTTAATATACAGCTATGGCCAAAGGTTTTGCATTACCCTATAGAATTAACTAAACTTGCTGAATAATGTTAACATATCGAATTACATACTGCTTTGTAGTTTTCCATATACTTAAAAAAAAACTGACAAAAAACATCCAAATCAAAGTGGACAGGCTGGCTGGTGTGGTGACGTCAGAACCGGAAGAACACACAGCACTGAGGGTGAAATGAATGAGCTGCGTGCGTGTTTATTATTAAACAGAAAATAAAATGTTGAACAAAACAGAACAAAAACTGGCTGAACAAACAAAACGGTGCTGTGGCCAAAACACATAGATAAACAAACAAACACTGGAGATATACTAAATAAATCAAGTATCGTGCTGGTGTAAAACCAGCACAAATACCAATTGTTATTATTTATTAAAGCTTACTCCTGACTTTCTCTCCCGTTCTCTCCACGCTGAACACCCCAACACCAAATGAATGCTTTGTGCATCAATCACTACAGTTGTACTGGGATTCAATTACTAATTAATTATTCACTTGAATCGCAGTATGTGAACTAATCTGTGCTCTCCCTGTGCTCACATATTAATACATATTTTATCTGCACGTGAAGTAATTTTACAATCCTCGTGCCTAAATACAACTATATATTTGAAATCACTCTTGCTCCTCAGCCCCATTATATCCTGTGCACCAATACATATACACCAACAATAACACACTAAAAAATACAACTTAAAACAATCTACACACAGGGGCAGGTCACCCCGCCACAAATATGAAATACTACTACTATCATGGCTTCCAGATGACTTTTGCAATATCATTTTGTCGTTTCTTTGATTACATTAAAATATCTAAATGATGTTCTGTGACCCGGATGACTGGTGGTGACGTCAGACCAGGAAGAGACACACACATAGTACTGGGGTAGGAAGCGCTGATGCGTTAGTTAAATAAAAAGTTTGAGCAAAACACTTTTCAAAAGAAACGGCACATTGGCCAAAACAAACCGGACACTAAATAAAACAAGTTTTGCACTGGTGTCAAGCCAACTTCCATAGCAATGGTTAATTTATTCTTTAGTTTAGCAATAAACTGCTTTGCTAAATATAGCAATATGTTTTTAAACACCAAACCATACATTTTAAATAATACACACAGAGGCAGGGTGTACCCCGTTACATGTTCATGTAGTTTTTTTTTTTTACATTTTTTACTATGTCTCACAAGCTTAAAATTCTAGGTGATGCAAAACTTTTGGCCATAGCTGTAGATTATGAGACAGCCCAGAAAAATAGGACAAAATGCCAACATTAAAACAGGATGAAATCTGAAAAATGTAAAATTGGTTAAGTTGCACACACTCCCAGAATTCCAACTGTAAACAAGATATGATTCCATGTTTTATCTTTTACAGTATCTGTTATCTATCTTACATACTACCTTTTTGTTATTTTCCTGTTCAGCTACATCTGTTATTTCAGTTACATCTTCTTCAGTAACCTTAAAGATAAAAACCCATTTACCAATTTATCAAGAAGATAAACTCTGGTAACAAATATTATTTTGGTCAGTAATTATTACTATATAAGACTATATATATATATATATATATATATATATATATATATATATATATATATATATATATATATATATATATAAAAAAACCCTTACAAACCCTTACAACCTATAGTAAACTGGAATACCGTGTAATAGTATGTAGACGGCCTTCACAAAGCATTAGCATACAATTGACAAGAGTAAATAACTCAAAGGCAATATAGCATGGGTACACAATTGCATTCTTCAAAGTCTGAAGGCTACTGCTCTTTGTTACACCTAAAGTATAGTTAGTTAATTAAAACACTGAATCTCCTTTCAGTCAGTTAGGTACTTATTGGTACCTAAAGTATAAAACCTGTTGAACTCTGGACCTCGAGAATCAGATTTGTGCAGCCCTGGAATATAGTTTGGTAGAGAATCAAGGTTTTGTTTTGTAGCAAATAACATTTGTATGCAAATTTTAAGCATTTTACATAACCCACCTTCTTCACACTGTTTGTATGGGCTTCTGTCTGACTCAAATCATCAGAGGACATGTCACTGTCAAACTTGAATTCTGGATGAGCTTCTTCTTCTGGGTCGGCTTAAAAGAAAAAACGTGAAATGAGTTGAATATTGCTATACACAACAACACTAAAACACAGAACCCACCTAAGTACAGTAAACCAAATGGCAAAATAAAAAGGGAAAGTAAGAATTAGAGAAAGGATGCAAGTTAAGCTGTTGTGTCTAATGTTCTATAGCAAAGTGGTTCAGCACTCACCAACACCAGTAGAGCAGTAACATTTAAAACAGTAATTCAGTTCAGCTCAAAAATGATTTTAATTAACCTTATCCTTAAATACAAACTACAATGTGAGTATTTTTTTTGTACAATTTGACATTGTCTGCGCTGTGCATAAATATGTGTTCCTGCCAGATACAACAAGTTCAAATGTGCCTTGTTTTCTAAAGTATTTTAAATATTTTTTTAAAATATGGAAACAATAGATAAAATAAGTGAAACTACTATAGCACCAGTAACTGATGTGTTGACCTCTTTATGTGACTATTAAGAGATATACAGGGCGATTAGGTAAGTCAGTATACAACTCTGTAATGCTGCTGTGGACAAATAATTATTTAATACCTCATTACAAGATCATTGTCTTATTAATAGGCCATTATTTACTAGGATTACCACTTTTGATTTTCTAAAACATTTGTCTCTGTGTTGTATATATCTCAAGTACTGATGGCTGTCTATTATTTTTCAAAAACAGGATTCAAAATAATTATAACCTTAATGTCCTTAATATCTGTAAAGAGTTGTTAAATTGAACATTTCTATACAAAATCACAGTTTCAGACCCCGCAGGCATGAGTCAGTAAGTCTGGTAAATAATTGTCTAAGAAGAAGCATCAATAGAGAATTATACAAAACACACATAAAGGATATTAAACAGATAATATATGAAAAATATGGATGGTATTAAGTTCAGAAGGTATTAAGCAGTGATTTTTTTTTTTTTTTTTTTTAGCTACAGAAGCATTAGAATGAGGTTTAGAGACTTTATAACCACCATGTATCTAACATTGTATAAACTTAAATTATATTATTCTTAATGTGTAGTAATAGAGTTATGCCCTAACAACTTAATCACTAATGAAATAAAAGAATCCCAGGCATAAACTAGAAAGGGTAAAGTAAATCAGAGATAGAGAAGGGTCTTTCAATCACCAAGTGTTTTCCTTACCAATTGTTGGTTTGGGGCAAGCTAAAATGTAGGACAATAAAAGAATTGTTTAATCACCAGATTTTCAAGAAGACTTTTTTGTGCCAATTATATATATATTTTCCCTCTTGACCAACATCATATTTTTTTTTTCACAGGTTTTACTACTACATGGAATTATTTTTATTAACTTAAATTTCAAACACATATAATGAAAGTAAAATGGTCTTCTTATTTTTTTTAAGTATTATTATTACTAACTGAAGTACAGAATTAAAAAAGGTATGTATTGCCTGCAGTGCATTCTGTTTAACAGTTAACAGGGATATATTGCCACCTTTTTTTCTATTACAGTAGTCTCCATGTATAGGAACACCTCCTAAGAGAACACTTTGCCTAAGAGAACTCCCTTGTGGTGAAACATATTTTTCCCATTGTAAAAGGAACTTCGCTTAAAAGAACACCTTCTTGGCACCGCTAGTGATTTGTTCACAACGGATACAGCACTGTTTTGTAACATGATAATTCATCATCATCAAACTTAAATTGAAATTATTTTCAAAAGTGACTTGACATCACGAGAATGTCTTGAGGCACACTGATTGGTTTATTAAATATTTCCAGAACTGCTGCCATATCATTTTGTATTCTGATTTCCATGAGTACACCTCTCGCTACAAAAATGGCATGTCAACAAATGGTGAAATGTTATAAAAAAAGTTGTAGGAAATTGTTCGAGTTCTTGAACAAAAACCTCAATTAGACTCAAGTTTCCAAGCAATTTAGTGTTTCCGTTCTGGTGAGTTGCTTCACCATTCTGTTAAATAATGTGCACATCTTGTATATTGCTGCTGCATTTTTTAACATGTGTTGGGTGCGGTGGTAATTTGGTTTGACAGTTACTTTATTATTATAGTTTATTAACACACACTTGCCTATTGCTTTTCTTTTACTTATTCAGTTATTGCCATATGTTGATGCACATGTGTCATGACAAGTAATACATATGTATTTATTTATTGATTCATATTGTGTCTGGTGGCTAGCTCCGTCTTAGAGAACACTATATAAACACTTTGCTTGCTTCCAAGGTGTGTTCTCCTAGCTGGAGACTACTGTATTGTCATAGGTGCAGGTATAAATACCTAATATAGTTTCTGATATTATAGAGATCCTTATTCAGGAAACCTAAACTGATATACAAAGTGGACATTGGTTTACTTATTTTGACGCCCTGCTCCTTCATCCCACCTTGGTGTATAATATGAGCTGTTGCACTTAGACCAATTAATCAGAAGGTCTAAATACAATTTATGCAGCTAAAATCAAGGTCAGTCAAAATGCAAATACCTATAAGTCTGATCATAGCAATGCAAAGACTAAACAATATAATGTATGTCTGCTTATGTACAGGTACAAGTAAAGATAATTATATTCAGATCCACTTTAGAGAGCATATTGAAATGACAGGAAGGGCAGCAGGCATCTTAGAATTTCATTATATGGGGTGAAGGAATATACAAGCAAACAAAAAGATAACATTTTCAAAATTTTAACTGTTACACTAGCTGACCCGGTTGAACCTGACAGGCAATGTAAGCTGATAAAATGTGTAACAGTATAACTTACCATTTTCTATTTCTTCTTCATTCTCATCTTCCAAAATATTGGCGGGAGCTGTTGTTTCTCCAGCTTCCATGAGCCTTTTAAATGCCTCAAGTTGCTCTAAGGACAAAATGAATACATAAACAAATCAGCTAAACTATCAAAAAAGGCATACAAAGTTACTAAAACAGTGCTAATGTAAATATGTAACTGAAAACAATTTCAATGATAACCCTCTCTATGCAAATGTTGCTACAAATGAAATAACCTTCACGCAGTGTATATCTGATTATATTTATATTAAAAGTCTAGTGACTACACTGATTACTTTCCTTCTACCATACTCATGAATACTGTAGCTAAAACAGCAGATTCCTTGAGATTTTACAAAGGATGCCAGATGGCTAGTTATTAAATATTATGTACAAACTGATGCAGACAAACATTGACTAAACTGACCACACACGCAGGTCTCAAGAGACAATTGTTAAAACGTGAGCGATTATATGTTCAGTAGGTTGCTGTGAAGTGCACATTCAAATGGTAAGTGCGGTCTTGTGGTAGATTGGTCAGAAGTTGTTGATACCACCTGCCACAACAAGGGTTTTGTGGAATGTGCCAGCCTCACTGGACCTACTATACAGGTATAGAAACAATGCCTGACACAGAGAACGACAGGACTGCTTTGAAGAGCCACTGCTCATTCTAATTACTAGTCATTCCATCCACTGCTCAGATACTGTGATGTTCTGAATTGAAATGCACTACCCTCCAAAATGACTGATTTTTAAAGTTGTCTTACTATTGTCTATAATTTTTTTTTTTTATATATAAATTTAGTAGTTGCCAATTATTATTTATTTTATATATATATATATTATATTATATATATAGTCTATATATATATATTCTAATTTAGAGGGGTAAATAAACAGATTAGCTCAAGAACCACTACTACCCCTGCGCTGACTCGGGAGGAGAGAAGACAAACACACACTGTCCTCTGAAATGTGTCGTTAGCCGCCCGCCTTTCAACACACTGCAGGACGGAAAGTTGTGTACAGCCACCCAGAGTTCAGCGTCGGAGCCTCCTGACAACGCGTCCTGGACAGCTGACTGATGTCCGTTCGGGGCGCCGTCCGCAGGGCGGGTTGACTGGTGTCCCAAAGGACACCGTGAAATGAGCACAAGACAGACCTAACCGGGCAGCACTCGGCCAATTGTGCGCCGCCCCCTGGGAGCTCCTGTCCTCGGTCAACAAAGGAATAGCCTGGACTCCAACCGACAACGTCCAGACTATATGGTGCGTCCTGCACTCTACGCGAGTGCTTTTACTGGACCGTGGAAAATTAAATTCTGGTTCTTGAATTGAAGCATGGCAGAAATAAAAAATAAAAACAAATAAATGCATGGTTGAAAGCAGAGGCCCATTCTCATATTAAGTTAAAGCAATTTTAAATACACATGCTGTATGTGGTATGGCGAAAGCCCAGAGAGCGATTCAATTAAGGCTCCAGCCACACTCTGACATGTATTCTGTCAGGGAGGATTTTAACCCCTCTCTGCCAACCCTATATATATTTGCATTTCGGGGTTTCGATCTGCCACATCGCAGAAAGAGCATGGTTTCCCAACCCTGGTCCTGGGACCCCCTGTGTCTGCTGGTTTTCATTCCAACTGAGCTCTCAGTTACTTAACTAGACCCGTAATTGAACTGATCATTTGCTTAATTAGACCTTTTTATTTGTTTTTAGATCTTAAGCAGAGTTAAAGTTACTTATAAAATGTTATCGCTAACTTGAAATCTCCAACTGTTTTAAAGCTGAAAACAAGAAAAAAAAAATAAGCATATTATCAGTTTAAATAAGGGTTTAATTAAGTAGCTGAGAGCTCAGTTGGAATGAGAACCAGCAGACATAGTGGGTCCCCAGGACCAGGATTGGGGAAACCTGCTTTATGGTCCATAGGTTTATACAGTCAATGTTGGGGTTTCCTTGAAAACGAACGGCATTTGTTTCTAAAAAACTGTATGCTGTGTAAATGTTGACTTACTCTTCTCAACTTCAGGTTTGAGCCTTTTGTTTTTAATGAGTATTTTTCTTTTCAGGTCATTGGGAGAAGGCAAAGGCTGTCCAGCTTCAAGCTGTAAAATGTCAAGCAAATATTTTTTGTTGTTGTTGTTGTAGTCATTGTTCTATCTCTTTTCTATTTATAAGAACATACGTGTATGCAATTTAAAAAGTACATACCAAATAACCTTCAAGCGGTTGCCTCAATAATAGATCTCCAAAAATCTCTTCACAGTACTTTGCCATCTTAAATTGCTGTGGTTTACTAAAATAACAATACATACATGTGCAGTAAACCAATTAATCAATGTAACTTAAAGGATATCTAAAATACTTTGAAAAATAATATTATAATATTCTGTTTAATTTATTATAACAAAAAAAATAGCCTCACCTGCAGTGGTTTTCAAATGAAAGGATCACAGGATATTCAGATGTAGTAAAAGCTGTTTCTTTAATGGCTTGAATTACATCCTAAGAGAATAAATAGGACATTGCTTTTTTTATTTCAGGAATCAGTCACATCACACACATCAGTAAATGAAAAAGCATTATCTTGTACTACCATCATTTTACACAAATAACTAAACCACTCCAATATATTATGTACGTCCATTTACCATGACACAATACTACGATACTATCCACTAGTCAGTGTACTACTGTTCTAACTGTTCATTTTGATTGTATGACATTCATCTTTTTCATTAGAAAGCCAAAAAGTATTTTGACTGCCAATGAAAGCCATATTAGATTGCTGATCACCTGCAACTTTAGGCTTTATATTTAGAATTATGAAATCTGTAACACAAAAGCTTTTTGTTTCATGACTTTTAAAATAGTTTATACAACTATGATACACAGCAGAATGCTAAAGCAATGGCACATAACATTTCCATTAAAAAAGGCTTTGACTTTTCTTTTACCTTGAAGAGAATATCTGTGCACATGGCTTTTCCATGAGTTATTATTGGTTCTTGGTCTTCCCCTTTCCCATCCCAAATATCCAATTCTACACATCTACACAGTATTACCAATTTAAAAAAAAGAAAACAAAACATCTCAATATTATTATTGTACTTCTTTTAAATACACACATTATATAAATGTAATCGTCATATACTGTGGATGTTTAATATTCAGTTTATCCAATTTTCCACAACTTTTCTTCAGTTAGAAAGAAACTCTAAGAATATAGCAGCAACAATCACCTAGGTTGGCCAATATATTTTTGTTCAGAGTGATATAATTTTCCTAACATCTTGTATTTTCTTTCATTTTCAGGATCATTGTACACATGACAAAAAGTGAAGGGCCCAGGTATCTCCATGTATGTATATGTATTTACCATGTACAGTGGCTTGCGAAAGTATTGACCCCCCTTGGCATTTTTCCTATTTTGTTGCCTTACAACTGGGAATTAAAATGGATTTTTATTTGGATTTCATGTAACAGACATACACAAAATAGACCAAATTGGTGAAGTGAAATGAAAAAAATAACTTGTTTAAAAAAATTCTACAAAATAAATAATGGAAAAGTGGTGCGTGCATATGTATTCACCCCCTTTGCTATTAAGCCTCTAAATAAGATCTGGTGCAACCAATTACCTTCAGAAGTCACATAATTAGTTAAATAAAGTCCACCTGTGTGCAATCTAAGTGCCACATGATCTGTGCCACAAGATCCCAGTATATATACACCTGTTCTGAAAGGCCCCAGAGCCTGCAACACGACTAAGCAAGTGGCACCATGAAGACCAAGGAGCATTCCAAACAGGTCAGGGACAAAGTTGTGGAGAAGTACAGATCAGGGTTGGGTTATAAAAAAATATCCGAAACTTTGAACATCCCACGGAGCACCATTAAAGCCATTATTAAAAAATGGAAAGAATATGGCACCACAACAAACCTGGCAAGAGAGGGCCGCCCACCAAAACTCACGGACCAGGCAAGGAGGGCATTAATCAGAGAGGCAACAAAGAGACCAAAGATAACCCTGAAGGAGCTGCAAAGCTCCACAGCGGAGATTGGAGTATCTGTCCATAGGACCACTTTAAGCCATACACTCTACAGAGCTGGGCTTTACGGAAGAGTGGCCAGAAAAAAGTCATTGCTTAAAGAAAAAAAAATAAGCAAACACGTTTGGTGCTTGCCAAAAGTAATGTGGGAGACTCTTCAAACATATGGAAGAAGGTACTCTGGTCAGATGAGACTAAAATTGAGCTTTTTGGCCATCAAGGAAAACGCTATGTCTGGCGCAAACCCAACACCTCTCATCACCCCGAGAACACCATGGTGGCAGCATCATGCTGTGGGGATGTTATTCATCGGCAGGGACTGGGAAACTGGTCAGAATTGAAGGAATGATGGATGGCGCTAAACACAGGGAAATTCTTGAGGGAAACCTGTTTCAGTCTTCCAGAGATTTGAGACTGGGACGGAGGTTCACCTTCCAGCAGGACAATAACCCTAAGCATACCGCTAAAGCAACACTCGAGTGGTTTAAGGGGAAACGTTTAAATATCTTGGAATGGCCTAGTCAAAGCCCAGACCTCAATCCAATTGAGAATCTGTGGTATGACTTAAGGATTGCTGTACACCAGCGGAACCCATACAACTTGAAGGAGCTGGAGCAGTTTTGCCTTGAAGAATGGGCAAAAATCTCAGTGGCTAGATGTGCCAAGCTTATAGATACATACCCCAAGAGACTTGCAGCTGTAATTGCTGCAAAAGGTGGCTCTACAAAGTATTGACTTTGGTGGGGTGAATACTTATGCATGCTCAAGTTTTCTGTTTTTTTGTCTTATTTCTTGTTTGTTTCACAATAAAAAAATATTTTTACTTTGATATTATTATCTTCAAAGTGGTAGGCATGTTTTGTAAATCAAATGATACACACCCCCAAAAAATCAATTTTAATTCCAGGTTGTAAGACAACAAAATAGGAAAAATGCTAAGGGGGGTCAATACTTTCACAAGCCACTGTATGTAAATGTATTTAAGGGATCCCACCTCTTTCTACCATTTTCTACTGTTAAATGATATTAAAGGGGCCTATAATTTAACACATGAATTAATATAAGTTTAACAATATAAGTATTTATGCATGCAACAGTTTAGAATAGGCCCCATAGTGTTGCTATGTGTTTTGGACATATGTAGTAAAAAACTGAATACTATATTCCACATGTAGTTATATAGCTTTCAATGACAAAATACTAAGGAGAGAACCAAGAGTTTGAAGTCGGTAAAGGCCTTGTGTTTATTTGTAAAACTAGTGTCTTTCTATAAAAGATGGGAAAGGTGTGCATTCACTGCAAAATTATTTTTAGGTTTTGCTTGTATCCTTTCAACTTTACAGTGAGTATTTTGACATATTGTTTTGTCTTCTTAGAACTCTTGCCAGTACTGACCTGCATCCTGCCAGAAGGACCTGCCGATACATTTCTACAGACGACTTGCCTCCAAACTGTCTGCCAGTAAGATATGTGTTGTGGGAGGAACTTATAAAGTAGTGCGCCAAAGGGTGATCCATTTCTTGGTACAGCTCCAAACGATCAAGGAAGACTGGAGCATTTTCATCTGACATCAGATACCTGCAAAACCCATCGCTGGACATCCGACCTTCAAACGAGCAAACGCAAGAACATTCTTACAAGTCAATGCTGTGGGTGTATCTGCAACTGCTTGTTTACGTTTGGATTTTTTATACTGTATATTTCCAAATATTATGCTAAATAAAAAGCATTGTTGTCCGAAATCAGAAAGATTTTTTTAAAGTTTTTTTTTTATTATTATTTCTTAAAATAAAATGACAGGCAAGAACTGATGTTTTAAATTAATTCAAATACATGCTGCTCCACTTTTGCTTCATTACCTGCTTCACTACAGTAATTAATTAAAGATAACTGTTGTGAAGAAAGTCATTTCTTTTCAGCCTGATGCTATTTCTAAAGATTACCACTAGAGGGAAACAGAGTATTGATTTCTGACTGAGAGCCTAGCAGAGCAGGAAAATGCAGTGTAAGACTGGTATTACTAACTGTGCAATCTATTCGTGCTTTACATTTGAGCCTTTTCTTTAGGCCTTTTCTTGATTACCTTGTTTCTTTAGTGCTTCGTCTGGCTCATATGTTTCAATTATCTGCATTGCTCTTTTAGGATCATAGAACGGAAACAGAATTTCATTCAACCGAGGGTCTCGTTGATTCTGGTAAAGAAAATCAGACAAACATTTTCCTGGACGGCTCTTGTCATATTTTGATTTATTTTGGCATACTGTTTTACAAATGGCTTCCTAAACAATAAAAACCTGTATTAAATTCATTAGACCTATCTACTTTCCAGTGACACAGGGTTCTATTTAGGTGTCTGATGTTTTAAAAATGAAAATATTCTACCCTTTATTAGCATCAGTGCCATTTTCACAGCAGTTGGATTTCTAATACATTTTATTCAATTTGAAAAGTACTCTAAACAGTAGAGTTCTGTTTCATGTTGGTCCTCTATGCTTTCTTTGCTGGAAACATTGAATCCCTTTTCAATAAAAACTACACTTTCCAAACACAGATCCATCCTTTACAGAAAAAGCAAGAAAGATGTAGCAATATGTTTAAAAACATGTCATCAGTAATACTTGAAAGGTACATTATGTCCATCACAGAAAGCACTGGGGGACCTTAATTTCCGTGGACAAACATGGGAAGCTGCTCGTTAATATTGTGCCTTGTTGGAGGTTTTAAAGTTTACAGGCAACAAAAAGGGTGCTAAAGCTAACTGTATTTAAAGCCCCCCAAAATAAAACTGTAACCATGTAACTCATGTCCATTATATTTGAAGTCTGAAGTATACTGAAGTCTGAATATATTAAAGCTGTACTTATTTGGTCCAATTGTAAAAGCTTTTCTGAAGGCAGAGAACCATGTACATTACCATTTATTTTCTCTTAAGAAAAAACAGGGCCATTACGTTCTAATCCTTTTTGTTAAATAGCTTTATAGCAGTAATTTCAGTGCATTTAAATCGATGTGTTTAATACAGCAATAATTTGTGTATTTTAGCAGCAAAAAAATACAGCATAAGGACAAAGCACAATATCATGTGAAGTAGGAGTTTCTGCGCACCTGGATGTTGCCGTGGTTACAACATGGGCTCGATTAGCAAACAACAAGAAGAGAATATGAAAGCATGATGCATGCATTGCGAAGATATGGAAAAACAAGCCACTGTACAGAAAGTTAATGAATGAAAAAAGCTTACTTCATTTAGAAAGCTGACTAAATGGTCTACGGTTAAATAATCAGTTTTGTCTCCATTGCTGAAAAGGAATTAATCAGAAAAAGTATCTGTTACACACTTCAAATGAGCTTAACTTTCACATTACACCACGCTACACCATGAAAATATAAATCCTTTTTGTTTGTTTGTTTTTGGTTATTGCTAAAGTATTCTATTTGAATATTTTGTGAAATTATGTTTCAGCTATCACTCTTCAATCATTACAACAATACCTAGTTAGTTTAACAAACAGGTTAATACTAAAACTAAATCAGCAGGTTAGGTTTTTAAAGGAAGTTAGTATAGCAGATGCAGACTGTTTCCAGGTGCTTGCTTGGATGCTTGCACATTAAAGTATGCTATAGAGAACACAGAGAAGCACTTCTAATTATGTTGCTCCTTTCCTTATAAAGACTTTTAAAAATGTCCAAATAACAAAACTAACAACTGTGGTAGTGGTAACTAACAGCTTTTTAGGTGTTCTGCAGTTGTAGTATTATAGTTGGTCAGTTATCATCATTTTAGATATTTGCTGCTTTTGAAAAGTAGCTAGTATAAGGACAGCTACATTGTTTCAATTATAATTGTACAAACATATAACTTATATATTCAGTCCTGATTTTTTTTTTTCCTATGCAATGAAATCCCATTAATGACATCATCATATTTATGGCAATTGTGCTACAAGGTGATCAGTGCAACCCATACTCCCCTCTTGTGTATTTTACTTGCCAGCGTCTTCAGAATTTGGATTTACAGAACTTCCTTACTGGATTGCACTGACTTTAAATATTAATAGTTATTTTTATTTTGGCAAAGCTGTTTAAACATACATTTGATTACATGATGTAGTTCCAATGTACACTTACAGTTTTTTAAACAGCTCCTCTATGTCAGTCCGGGGGCAGATTTTTTGAGTAAGTTCATAAAACTTATCAAAAGTGAAGACAGAATGTTCAATTTCATCGTTCTGCAAAAAAATGAAAACACAAAAATAAATACAAATAAAAACATGTAGATTTCCAGTTGACATATTACTATTTTGTACACGTCTTAGCATGCCTGCTTACATGCAAAGTCCTTAATTTATATTAATTATGTGTTTATACAGAAACCAATTGAATTTGTATGCCATTAATGTCAGTATTACCATGCAGGTGCTACTGGGAAGTGTAAAGGTAAAGCATGCACTAATGAATGTGACAACAGATCACTTAAATAATGTACTTACTATACAGGGTTGCCAGTAAGACACTACTTGCCCCTAACTGCACAGTTATTATAATGTAATTATATATATGATTGTGAAGTTACAATGCAACAACATTTTGTCAGTTGCTAACATTTTCTACACTGTATTTGAACATCTATTTACAATGTAATAACTATGTAACCATGACTGACATTAATGTCTAGTTACTGTGTAGTTTCAGACATAATATAAACTAATTACATATACATAAATATAAGGTTTATTAGGGTGATTATTCCTGGTCCCTGCGAGCCTGGGCCGCACCAAAACAGCAAACAGTCTTGCACTCACAGCAGCACATTCACACAGCGTTTGTCTCGCTCGGCCCCCTATATGCTTTCATGTTCCCACCTCCCCAGACGTCACCCACCAATCCCGGCTGAGGCAAGCTTACCGCTTCCCTGCTAACAAACACACACACACACACACACACACACAAACAAACAACAGGGTCCGTAAACCAGTCCTGCAGCAGTACAAATCTCAGGTCGTTACAATACAGTATAATATAAAACTGCTGCTTGAGTTTTACCTTCTCTTACTCTGTCCACATACCTTTCCACTGGGAAGACCTAATTCCTTAAGTGCTTGAAAGATTCCCTTTTCTGTTTTGCCTGATGCAAAGGTCCTGGTTATGCTAAATGGTTGAAATACAGAACACTGTGTTGAGGTTTTTAAAACACACTAAAATATACTAAGACAGAGTACCTTATGCACACATATAAAAGGTTGCTATGTTCTTGTTTCTAACAATTAGCTTTAACACAGATACTTTAAGTTACCACTTACATTGAAGTAGCACCATAGGTCCAAGTACTGCTTTTTGGGGCCTGATTTTCAAAACTTGGTAAGCTGTTGCAAAGCAAATTTACTCACATTTATCAGCTGCAAACTATACACATTATAAATATTAGGCTGTTGAAGTCAATATGCAAAAGTTATTCATTTGCATTTTTTGGTTTCTGGGAGTTTTTAATTCATAGTTATCATGCTTTGAAAACCAGGCCCTTAAAAACAATGCAGTGAAGAAGAGTTGAATAACCTCAGATAGGGTTCACTTGAACAAAACATAAACCGTGCCTGAGGGTATGGGTTACAAAAAGACTGTGATGGGCTGGGTACATCATTACTGTATTCAGTTGTAATCCAAAAGGGTGTTACAGCTGTCATCTGATTATACTTCTCATTTGAATATATGTTTCAGTTATATGAAGTAATTCAAAGTGTTATAGTACAGTGGTTTTTAACCTGTGGTACAGGCTTGCCACTGGTACGCACTGACAGTTCTTTATGACAATATGATTCTTCAAAAAACAATGCTTCCTCAGTCGCACCATCGTAAAATAGCAATCTGTTTGTACCACTGAATCACAGAAAAATGATAAATTATGATGCAGGGCTCCAGACTGCAACTAAAATGGTTTTGACTAATGTTTTTTATAGGTTAAGCTCCCTTTAAAATCAAGTGCCAATATTTGCGAATGCGACATGATGTCGGTCTGTATATTAAAAAAAAAACTGTATTAACAACAGCAGAATATGGAACCCCAGTTTCTTGCAACAGTTGTGATGGTGACCAAACATGTGTGAGTACTTTTGTCTAAAAAAAAAAAAGTACCTTAAAATTAACAGTTGCATTTAAGAAATGTAGAACAAGAACAGCAACAAATAAAAATACACTTAAGGTTTGTGTATTGCACACGTGCCATTAACAAAATAACCTGGAAACTTAAAATAAAGAAATAATTAATGAAGGGCTGTAATGCAGCAAAAAGCGCAAGAATTAAACAAACAAGGAAGTGAAAAGGTTACCGTACCAAGCTGAAAAAAGTTATCTTTGTGAACTCCAAAAAAAAACAAAGTTATCTTTCAGCAGTCAAATCGTAGCGTGCCTAAATAAAGTTCTGAGTCAACACGAATTGATTTTTTTCAACTGTTGAGTCTTCATCTCAGATATGATAGATTTAGTTTGGGTTACCGTCAGGAGTTTAAGTATCACTTAATTGCACAAGATTACATAGTTAGATGATGAGCTGATAATATCTCTTCAGCCAGTGAAGCAGGCACAGTAATCTAAGAGCACTGTTACCATTATGTAAAACAGTATGTAACATGAGTTTTGTACTAAAGCAGGGTCAGCTGTTATAGGGAAAACAAAGTTTATTTCTCAAACTGACCATTTAAAAAAAATGTGAGAGCAGAACACACAGAAATACTTGGGACTGTACTGCAGTAAACAAAAAAAACGAAGCAAAAAAAAAAAAAAAAACGCCATTTACTAAATCTAGCTCTCAGATTGTGTTAATGAAAATGTATGACAATGTGCTTGCTGTTGTGTATTTAATATGGTAATATAGCAGAACAAACTCACTGCAATTTAAACTTGTTTTTATTGAAAAAAAACTGTACGTCAATCATAAAAGCTGCCTGTGTGACATTCTGTCAGATCAGGACTTCACCAAAACTGAGCATGAGAGCTGCAGCATGATATTCCCTATATTATAACTGTATACAATTAAAGTTGCGGTCACCAATTCAATACACAACATTTGCAAAATATTTAAAATATAAACATGCTGAGTTCATTGCAGTCATCAGCTGCATAGATTAACCATTCAGCAGAATGAGGCAACAAACAAGTCAGTACAGACACAACAAACCTGGTTGTAATGGGGTAGGTCTCGGTTTTACAACAGCCGTTTAAGATTACACATAGCTACTGGAACACCTGGTGGTCGCTGTTGGAAACACTGGTACTTGAGGTGAAAAGGTTGAAAACCACTGTTATAGTACCAGAGAATGACCAGATGTTTTTTGTTTTTATATTCATATTCGTACAACATCATTTTTTGTATATATACCCCTTACCTTCTCACTGGAATCTTTCCATTTGTATTTGTCAAAAATGATAACCTCATCCAGCTGAAAAGAAAACAAGATCACAGTTATATCTGAGATCAGTGAGCATGTTTACTAGTCAGTTTAATTTACATTACTGACCGTACTTTACTTACTGTTTTTTTAGGCAAGTCATGGGACAGACATTATTAGCTCTGAAGTTATGGATCACTGATCTCAATCCTTCCATCCATTGCTAAAAAAACAAGACAAAACTATATTGACATCACCAGTATAGCAAAAGAACAGGCATAATATGAAGCAGTGCTGTATACTGTATATAACATTTAGAACCTAACCCTCAAAATATAAACTTAAACATCCAATAAGTTTAATACTCAAAGTGATTAAGAATTTACTAAATATGAGCAATCTTCCTTCTACTGCCCTTTTATTTGCTGAGTCATCTCAAGTCAATTTGTTACAAAATCTGGACAATAATTTCATATTCTACAAATTTTCAAATACAGTATATTCTAAATGTTGGTATAACATACACACACACACACAAACACACTATATTCAAAATGTGCAACAACAGGGTCATAACTACAAACAATAAAAAAAAAAAAATCTATTAGGACTGACACATTGCATACAGTATTTTAGATTGTCTTTGTGCATGTGAAGGTCATAGGATGACAGATGAGAGAGACTTGTCTTGTAATAACAGATTAAACAGGTTTAACACAGTTAGAAAAGCGAAGAAAAATGACACTGTGGAAGGTTTTAATGACTCACTCTTGATGAGGTTAGAGCTTACACTGGTAAATTACTCAAGGGCACCAGTTTGTCATGAGAAATCTGAAATGCATTTCCAGAATTCCATCTTTTTTGTGACAGGTGTAATGGAATGGTTCAAATATAACCAGTTTTAACTTGTTTTTCACATTAGTAATTCAGTTAACAATTAGGCAAAGGAGCTTTAAGAAAAAAAATGAGAATTAACAAATACTGAAATAATATATAATTCACTGTTCTGGATGAACATTTGTTTACAGAACGGAACATTACTAAAGCTGCAGTGTTTATATGCATACGCTTCAGTCATTTTAAACCACTTTTAAACTTTTTGTAAATGTTGTATTATGTAACCAATTCATGTATGTACTTGGTTGCAATTAACTTCTTAAATTGAACTGAAAGTTAAATTTAAAGTTAAAATTACATATCTCATCATAGATAGATAGAGCCCGACTTTCGAAAAGGGTTTCGTTTTTGGTGGAAACGTCAAAATCCGCAGAATTTTTCCACCTGCTAATCCATTAAAAATACAATACAAATACCTTCATTGTAGCATAACCAGAAAATACCTCATCTGTTGTCCAAATGTATAACAATTTGCTTGTGTGTTTGTGAAAGTCAGTGGTAACAGTACATACTATTAATAGTGGGGTCACAAGCAGTGATATTGGTGGAAAGCAAACTGGTGGAAGTTTAAATTATCCACCACTTTAACCTTTGGAGAATAGACACATATTCATAGATCATTATATATTCCACCAAGAAGAACGTGTTGGAATAACTAATGAAGCAAACTATCAGATAGATTCCTGATGTGTTTTTGCAGCTTTAGAAAATACTCAATTGGTGAGAAAAACAGGTGCAAAAAAAAAAAAAAAAAAACAGTCAAAATAACTCCTCCAGCAGATCTCCTTTGAAAATTATCCCCATAATGTCTACTACAAACTTACTGACTTTAGGGGCCTAATTGCTATATTTCACTGCTTCTATTATTATTATTATTATTATTATTATTATTATTATTATTATTATTATTATTATTATGTAATAGTCTCCACTTATTTACCCAAGATATGTCCAATGTAAATGTCACTTGACTGCTGCAGCCCTAGGAGGATTGAAGCTCAATTGTCGATTGTCAAACTAAAAAACTCTTTTCACCTGAGGAAAACCTGATTTTTGAAAGCTACTGGTCCTAAAACAGACAGGTTAGATTGCATTCCTGCAATTCTAGGTTAGCCACTGGGAACCACACCAATGTACACGCTTTATGTAAAATAAATAATCATACATCATGAGAAGACATTGACAGAGTGACTTTGTGGCAAACTTCAAAAAGATGTCAAAATATTACATTCATGTGAAAGTATCAGGTCACTGCATCTCATGTTACAAATATATGCAAGTTTTTAATTCAGCAATTACAGTTCAAGATCATTACATACAGTATCTGTAAATGTGTCATGGTGCTGCTGAAAAAACTGTGTGAAAAGTGATGATTCACAGGATTTTCCTGTGTGTCCTCCCAATGCACCTCAACTCCCAACCTACAGAACACTGTCTACTGCATCAGCACCCGACTGCTACCTCTACTGTCTCTGTTGTGATTTACAGTTCAATACTGTTATAAACTCAACATTCAATGTTAATATCATTGTGAAAGCACTAGAGGACAGCAGTTGCCATGACTGCAAATGAGATCAGATAGTTTCTTGAGTCAGTACTCACATTGCCTGTATCTACGGGATCCTAGATACAGTATATATTTGAAAGCACTTGTTAATAATAATATTATTATGGTACGTTCTACGACCCAATGTATTAGGATACTCACACACACTACACATTCTTCAATAATACAGAAAGTAACAAAATTCAGGATGTAATTTACTAATGTAGTCCATATGCTTACGACAAATATTTGTTTCTAATTTAATATTTAAATAAAAAATAAAAACAAATTTGAAGCCCCACAAACAGAGTGATTGTTTGGCTTTAGTGATAGATGATTGCCTCTGGCCTACAGACGTGTCCAAGAAAGTGGAATATTGCATGTTTTTCCTGTTGGCAAAAGGAAAAGTTCCTCTTCAGTAACATACCTAAGAAAACAACCACTGTACTGAGAAAGAGACTTGTTTTTGAGGTAAGTTTTTGTCCTTACTGTACATCTCTTGTCATAACTTACCTTTGCTGTTTCTGCACTGTCTGCAACCATGTAAATAAAGTTCAGGTTCACCAAGTCAGTACCACTGCAGACACAAACGATGCGTCCCTCTAGATCAGTCTCTGTTTTCCCAACTGATTCCAATGCAGTAATTATTTTAGGGTCCTATGGTATACACAAACATATAACATAGCATGTAAACATGGCCATTTATGTTAACTCTGATAATGGAGTAATTTTTTATTTTCATTGGATTTCACTGCAAAAAACCTGAAATAGTTTTTTTTTTTTTTTTTTTTTGAAAGGTTAACTTTCGTGCATTTGATAGAATGAAAACAAATTAAATTGTCTTAATGTTTCAAATTCTCTATGTTGTATAATTAATTAAGATATACCGAAGCCGCTTCTTGCTTATAGGGATTACCTACTGGCTCTAAAAAAAAATTCTAAATGTAAAATAATTATGCTTTCAGCTCTATATTTACCACTAGATTAGAAATGATTTTGAACTGTTTACCTTTGGGACAGCTCCACTCCGTACACTGTTGATCAGAGAACATTCTAAAACCTGGCCTTCCTAAGATCAAAAAGAGAAAAGCAAACTCAAATATTTATACTGTAGAACTTTTCAACACCACACCATGGTAATGTTAAATGTCATTGTATATCTATGTGGGTATATTACAATAAACTGCACAGTAAATGCTGACAGGACAAAAAATACATTGATTGTTTATATCTGTTCAATTAAACTAATGGTACTTAACAACACACCTGAAGTCTGTGGTTTAGATAGAAAAAAAAGGAGTATTGAGGCTACCTTTCCATCACTTTTCCATGTGAGAAAGAAACCAAACTCATCGACTTTGAAGAAGCAGTTAGGTTCGAAGACAAAGGGATCCTTCAAAAGTAAAGAAATTATAATAATTATTAAGTGTAGTAATAGTTGTAGTTGTAGTAGTTGCAGTAGTATTTCTACTTTACTAGTTTTAAAAATGTGTTTTAAATACTGTAGATAAGGCCCAAATTGTGTAATACTTACTTAAACTTTTGTTTATGGGTAGTAGTGGCGGCAAGGTATGTCTTGTTTAACTTGCCTCCCTCCTTTTAACCTAACTTGGCTGTTTTTGAACAGGTGAAATGCTACTGGGTATATACCAGTTACAACTGACAGTCTATGGTCTGAGTAATTTTTCTGGGAACTTTTTTTTGCCTGGATTATTTGCATGGGGCAGGTGTATTTTTGTCGTAAGTGTTGAATGGCAGTTTGTTAAATAACCAGTTTTCAGGTCTCAACCTGGGGGCTATATATTACACAGACACCATCTTAGCATCAGCTTGTTCTCGATACTGATGAATAAGGTGTTGTTGTTTTTGTTTTTTCATTTGATCTGAAAGAGTCCTGATGCTGTCCATTTCTTTTAATGCAACTATTGTTACTGCTGTACACATTCATCCATTACCCATGCTGATGCTATTTTAAGTTAATTGAATATGTAGCACCATCTGGTATATTTCCAAGCAAAAGTCTATTGGGACAATTTAGAATAGACCTGAATGTTCAACAAAGTTAATTCTAAGCATAATCTGCAGCTTGAGGCCAATATATTTTTCTTCTGCTTTATGAACACATAACTCAAAGGTTCAATAAGAGAGAATATACTGTAATAGAGGAACAATGCAGCTAATTTCCCCACCATTTTTATTTAAGTGATGAAGATTTTAATAATCTTGATAATTCACTCTTTATAAAAGACCATGAACATGTAAATTAAATAAGACACAATCTCAAAACAACTATAGCACAGTCTTTCCATGGGAATCAAATCTAAAGTTACTGAATGATGGGCTAATTTTAATTCTCTTTCCAAGCACAACAAAACTCCCCTTGCTATAGTCTTTAACTAGGTTGCAAAGAGAATCCAATACTTCAAATCCTCTCATGACATTGTACTTTCTGTTTGAGAGAAGCTGCTTATTTCCTTGACTGTACACACACAACAGCTAATATAGTCTATATGAAAAACAAAATTGAAACACTGATAAAAAAAAAACCTGCAAATGTGTGGAAAGAAACTCAAAATATTTTGAACTAAGAAACTTATTTTTTTCTCGTAAATTAAATCTATTATACTACTGTAATTTAGAAAACTATTGTCAAAGATTGGCTTAATAAGGACAATTGTAAAATAAATTGAATGTAGTTCCCTGAGGTCTAGCATAATTATGAAATCAATCACAGCTGTCATATCTATTCATTGAATTAAGCAGCTGTCCTTTAGGCACAAATTGTTACAATCTAAACCCCATTCTCTATATTTAATGTTCCTAGTATGGTCCCTTAGTGTAGAGTCTGCTTAAGCAAAGGTACACACAGATGCTTTAAAAACCTTTAAAACCTCCAGAGCAAAATATATAAGAAACTAACTGCAATATTGCACAATATTTTTCACATGGTGTATACTGTGTAACAATAGTATTAATGCTCTGATTACATTCACATATAACCTTTTGCCAGTCTAGACAAGATTTAGCAATCTTTTCGATGATAGTTTATGAAGATAGGGTTCAGCTACATGTACACAACATGATAAACACAGCCAAATTAGTTAATTGGTTTGACAAAACTCAAGTGGTAAACCTGCCAAAGAAAAAACAAGAAATGACAGCAGTTGGTACTTGGCAGAAGCATCTGTCACACTGTGTGATTTAAATAAAAAGCCACTGCACTTGTCTAAAACTACACCTTATTTATATATTGCATGGTAAACCATGCAGCCAACATCTTAACAACAATGCTCTCCTTCTGGGAAACTATATGAGAGATAAAAATGAATTCAAGCCATTGACATAAACAATTTTAAAATACTCTAGACACCTAAATATGTTATGGTAAATTCATCAAAAAGTTTATTATAGATTCAAAATAGCATCTCATAACAAATGGCCATGTACAGTTTCATCAAACTTCATGTGGTTTCGAAGACATCCCCTTCAATAGTTCAATAAATCAATTGACAGCAAGTGGATTAACTTCTTATTATGCAAGTTTTGCTATATATGGGTGAAACTGTGTTTTGGTACGGGCTTCAATGTCAGACAGGCAGTTATCAATATTGAAAAGCAGGCTGTACTCACTGGTCAAAAAAGTATGCTTTCTAAATGCTCTAGTCTACAGTGCATACACATTTTATTTGATTCACTTGGTGTGTGAGAAAAGCACACGAGAAAGGCATGACAGATGGTGCCCATGCAATAAACCTATCAAGTCGGTCTCCCAGGTATTCCTGAAACCACCACCGGAAAGCAAAACTCACAGTAGGATTGTGGAGTACTACTTCCTGCAACACATGTCCATGCAAAGTTTCATCATATTTGGCAATCTGAAGATAACGCCTTCATAGCCTAGTATATCAGACAAGTTTTTAAAATCTAAGAGTCACGACACACTGGCACTTTGACTAGATCCTTGACGCTGGAATTATTCATCCTCCATGGGGCTTAAAAATACAACAGGGGTAGTATAATCAGCTTTCCTATATACAAAAATACAGTAGAATTGTCTTAAGACAATGTAGTTTCATATATTATTCAGTGTGATATACAATAGAGTTTGTGACTGAATTAAGATAGTAAGATATTAAGTTTATACACTGTATAGCTCAACAACTGTAGCCTGATATCAATAAATCATTTTGGTAATAATGCTGTAGTTTCTGATTTTCAAAAGCAATCCTAGGTCCTAACCTAGCAAGAGAACATTCACAAAACCACAATCCCCAGATGGATTTAATGTTCTAAGTGTGTGTGATGGAGAAACGTAATTCTCTCTCTCACTGTAGTAAGAGACATTGTTTTCCCATCACTCAGCCAGAATGGGCTTCTCCGCCCATAGTAGTTTTAAAAATGAAACTTCATATTAAAAAATTATTACGTTTCTTTTTTTGAAATCGAGAGATTAAACTACCCCATAAATAAATGTTTATTAAATCTGTGTGTATCTGCTTGTCAGGAATCGGGAAATGGCGTAAGAATGAAATCTGTATTTTAATAAATACATTTGTTGTTGTTTTTTCAAATGTGGTAGATCATTTTCGGTAGCAGGGTGTGCACTGCCAATATTTCTTTTATTTTTATTTGTTGAAAGAACAAGTTTACTTTTGTTAACAAATAAAGTATTAGTTTCTTTTAACTGAATTTTTGGATGTGCGTCCTCCCTGTTTAACATCAGCCACTTGGCACACGTTCACAGTGTGTGTGCATGTTTGTGTGGGGGAATATCTGCAAATTTTGTAAATATATTCACATGGAATGAAATAACATTGTATTATTTGTTACACTATAGGGATCACTTTAGTGTGTGTGTGTGTGTGTTTGTGTGTGTGTGTGTGTGTGTGTGTGTGTGTGTGTGTATGTGTGTATATATATATATATATATATATATATATATATATATATATATATATATATATATATATATATATATATATATATATATGTGTGTGTGTGTATACATATATATATATATATATATATATATATATATATATATATATATATATATATATATGTGTGTGTGTGTGTGTGTGTGTGTGTGTGTGTGTGTCTGTATATATATATATATATATATATATATATATATATATATATATATTAGAGATCATATTCTCCATATCTCTCCATACAATTTAACATTCTACATGTTAGTTTATCTCTTTGCATTACAATAATGAGCTACTACCATACGGTCACTATATCAGGGGAAAAAAATAAATAAAAATGTCAAAAAAACAAGATAAAGTATCTCAGTATAAGTGTTTTTTCAATGAGTCATGTACAATATAGATACAGAGTTAATAAAAACCATTCAACAACTCAGTTATTGTAATAGCCCTACTGTAAAACATATTGTTATTTACCCCATATCAGCTCTTTCAATCAACTTTTGTTTTACATTTGATTGCATGTTGACAGGGAACTTGCAATTTGAATGTATGCTCCTGCCACCTCATGTCTTTGATGAAATGTTAGAATTGGAAAATAATTTTGCAGTGTCACAGAACACCAGTGAAAACAAATAGAGTTAATGTTTTTTTTGTTTTCTTTTTTGAAAAAAAAAAAAAATCTCTTTCGATTTTTTTCAATGACTGACAAAATGTCCCTCTTACCTCTTCATATCTGTCAAAAACAGCCCCTTCTTGTATAAAGGATGGCAGAGGCTTCTGCCAATTAAATGTGTATGCTTTTGCCATGGCTACTCAGAAACCTGAAACAAAACAAAAAATATTATACACATTAAAAACATTTTTAACCAACAAAATTATTTGAAAAACACTTTTTTAATAAGCAATTTAACATTTATAGTAGCTGAGCTACCTTTAGGGAATTTAAATAAACTGGAAAACCAGTAACTAGTAACCAGTAACCAGCTAACAGTTACCTATGAATCCTATTTTAGTATGACATTAAACAAGCCCGGGGGATAGAACAGCCTTAATAGTATTTAATGTTATGGCCGAAATCACAAACAGAAATAAATATTTGTGCGTCTGTTTTCCTTGTGTTTACATTGGGATTCAATAGCCTTGTTAAAGAGCTAGAGCTTAGCCTTGGTTAGATTTTATGCAAGCAGACCTAAACACATACTTTATCTGGAAAACAAAACAAAACAAAAAAAAAAAACTAAACCTGTACCAGGTGGATTTCAGAATAGACCTACTGTATATAATCAATATAGTCACCCACGACTGGGGTGGAGAGAATTGAATCATCCTGATTCAACACTTACTAATTGCAAGGTCTAAGACACAGCTGTTAGCCTGTCAGCTTCTGCATCTCATGTCTTTGTTGGTAGTGTAATGAACAGGGTGCTCATATCAAGCAGAAAAGCACAGCAGTTAGCCTGCAAAAGATCCTCTCAATTAGTACTAATCTTGCTGATCTAAGACAGTATTGACACATGGAATGGTAAAGTTAGCTCATATTTAGTTCTATAAAATTGAATGAGGGCACACCTTTTAAAATGGTCATTTTGTTAAAGATTACATTAAATACAATGTGTAATGTTTTTAAGGAATATTACCGTAAGTGCAATTTCACTTTATGTTGCCTCTGCCTGTCCCTGAGTGCTGTGTCTGTTGATCACTCATTTTCAGTCAATGTAAGCCACCTACTCCATGTCTCTAACATTAACGTGCACATTAAATTATCGCTCACAATACATATAGTGTGCATTGTATGGTATGTAAATTACCCAAACACTAAATTAATGCGTTCTCTGTTAGTAAATGCCGCTGTAAATGTAGATTTATCACGCATGTTAGGCTTACTACTTTACGTGCTCGCTAACTCCAATGTATGCCCTTTCGTAAATGTTTTCAAAAGTTGTTGAGATATATATATTTTTTTTAAATTAATATTTTGCTTTATAATTTTTTATTCCAATATTTTACACAATAGTTCTTAGTGTCATTGAAAACTACAGGTATAATAATAGCATGAATTAAAGCATTTTACACTGAAAAGAAAGGAGGGTGTGCAAACTTACATAAGAGACCAGGCTAACACAGACTAAAGAGAACATGTAAAAAAAGAATTACAAAATACAATACTGCACTTTATGCTTTGGTTTCAATGAACACACGAGGCACGGCCAACCAGAATCATGGATGAAAACGAAATAAACAAATCCTCCCCTCCAGAAGGAACAAAAGGAGGGAGCGTGGATTGAATCAACCTATCGGTGACTTGCTTTGTCAACAAGCATGGTTAAGACAGTAACTGCCAAATCACTCTCATTCAATTGCCTGCTTTTAAAGGGCATAGTCTAGAGGTGCAATAGCGGCACACTAATTCACTCTTGTTACTGTTTGGCAACTATTACCATGGTGTTAACAGTGAGAAAAACATCCTGTACTGTGTCTGAATACAACATCAGCCATATAACTGTATTCTGTTATTTTTGTCCTGGCTATGTAACTGGCTCCAGCATACATGCCATACATATACGTTGGTACACTCAATTACAGCATGAAAAATCAACGCAAAAACTTTTTTTTT
This sequence comes from Polyodon spathula, assembly GCF_017654505.1. Lineage (NCBI taxonomy): Eukaryota > Metazoa > Chordata > Actinopteri > Acipenseriformes > Polyodontidae > Polyodon > Polyodon spathula. Next base: position 24,470,440 of record NC_054539.1, read on the forward strand.
TTTTTTTTTTTACAGCTATATAACATTGTCAACAAATGTCTGTAACACAAGCAATAAAAGAAGACTTTGAGAAATTTCTCATGACAAATGGTATGTTTAGTCATTGCTCCAAACTGAAGAATACAAAATTACAAGTCACAAATCCATTTCATTTGCACTCCGTGCTGCAATGTATCATTGTAGCAATACTAAACAAAACATCACATATACTCCATTAATTCACTGAACACTGATGTCATCCCTGTAACACTTCATTTTTTTATAGTTTAGAAATGCATTACAGCATCATAAAGTCAACATAATTTGCTTAAATAGATTCATTGCACTGTACATGTTCACTGTGTTACTGTATACTTTAATTACATCAATAGCCAGGAATGTTGCAACCCAGTTAGTTAAAAAAAAGACCAGTTGTTAATCTTTGGTAACTGGCCATAAACTCTATACTATTTCAAAACACAGAGAGAATGTTCAGTATTTTCAAACTAAATACATCCGCGAATGTTATCTAGCTCTTCGTGCAATCCAAGGCTAAATACAGTGAAGCAGACTTTATATATAACCTGTGTGATTAAGATACGTTCATGTAACATTAAACAACATTTAATGCATGGTGTTTTGGCTTTTACAATTAGTATAATTACAGTATAATTACAGTATAATTGTAAATCTCGAAAAACTACTCACTTCTAAATCTTTTGTAGTCATCTTGGTATTACTTTAGTATAAATACAAGTTAATTTGGATTCATATGTTGTTTTTTTCTGACTTTATGTGAACGAAAAGACACACATTTGCCCATTTTCCCATTGGAAATAGTGATATTTTGAAATATCACTGTCCTGGTCACAAAAGCAAAGTTTGTGGGTAATAATAGCCATTTTCTATACTTTTGAGGCATAAGCAATTAGGAAATAACACTTACTACCCAGGAACAAAAATTGTGTTACATAGTGTTATTAAACTACCAGAAATTGTGCTTTTTGGTCTTTGCCATATTAATTACACAAAATATCAAAAATCTCCCACATTCCTCTAAAGAATCAGTTATCATTTTTATTAGCTTTTGATGCATTTTGAAAACTGATTTATTAAGTACTAATTTAAGAACTGTAGGTTAGATATGTTTTTTTTTGTTGTTGTTTTTTATTTTTTTAAATCTGAGACTGGAACAACCTAAAAGGTCTAGAATTACATGTTTTATAACACAAATTACAAGGAAATTTTACCAGGCATCTTAATTACCAGAAGTTTATATATGCTACACCGTTATTAAAGTCTACCGTGGTATTTTTCGTCTGTATTATGGCAGTTTTTACATGCTTTTTGCATGATTATACTATGCATTTACCATAGTTTACCCCGGTTTGTCATGTCTATTAATATGCTTTACCACAGCCCACTATTCTTTATAATGCTTACCAATGCTTTACCATGCTTTCATGGTGCTTTATTATAATTTGCTATGCTTTTACTATGGTAGCTTTTATAATGGCAGTTATCATGTTTTTGTTTTAATTTGATAGTTTTATTCATGTTTCTAAACTGTCCTAAAATCAAATGTATTGTAAGGTAAAAATCTAAATATAGACAAATGGGCAACTTCTCATTAATTCTGTAAACAAAATTTAAGTTTAAGTAAACACAAAAGTTACAATTTCCTCACAGATTATATAATAGCCAATATGTTAACACAATACAGGTACCAATTAACACACTTTAGCTATACCATAGTGATCAACATTCAAGGAGAAATAATGTTTCATAAAATACAATAAATGCTATATAAACTTACATCATCAAGCAGCAGAGGGCATTGTTATGGTTGCATGTTCTGTTATGCTGGACAAATGGGCAGAACACATGTAGAACACACCTCTCACCAACTGCTTGTTAACTTCGTCTGTCTCCACTACCATATTCATAGATCTTTGTCCTTGTTATAAAGTGTTTAGAAACTGCACATTTAAACGTGATTTAGGATTCTTTTAAGTATATATTTTTTATTTGTAAATGTTTTTTTTTTATTATTATTTTGCTCCTCTGTTTTATAATAGTCTTCTTTTATTAATATTTCATATCCACCACCTCACCCAAGAAAACTTTTGCACAGTAACAATTGAGTGCATTATTTACTGATAAATCTGAACAAAACCCAGCTAAAACACACTTGCCTCTGATGGTCATATGCTAATATTATTCACATTGAAATATACCCACCCTGTCTATCTGCATTACGTATTTATGTTTCAGCAGAATGTATTACAGTGTCTACAGGATCTATGTGTCTAGAAGATGTTGTTCATACGGCGCTGTGACGGAAAGATGAGTTCTGGTGATGAATCTTCCTCCCGACCTGTGAGGGCGCTAAAGAACGGGAGGAGAAGTATCTGGAAGGGCTGGCCTGAGAGTTCGTTTCCGGGTCAGGGAAGTGGGTCAGCCTGGAGGGAAGCGCGACTCTGCTGTAAGACCGTATTGATTTGAAAGGTAAACGAGAGGCAGCTGCAAGTAATAAGGCAGCTGCAACCGTTTATCTCGATATCATGCGGGATTACATATAGGGGCCAGGGTAACGCTGATCTTCTCCTTCGTTTGGGTTAAACGATTGGAGAGAGAGAAGGACTGAGAGAGGAGCTCTCAGAGTGGATTGTGTTCGTGTTTTGTATTGTTGTGTCTGTCCGTGTAACTGTCTGTTTTTCTATTCAGCACTAGACAGTTAACGCACATCTCCGGAGCTGTCGAAAGGAGAGCACTATCCGGAGCACCACTGCACTGAGCACCTGCACGTTTTCGATCACCCAGGACTGGTGATCGTACCGTTGTTTTTGTTCAGTACTGTGCCCTTGTTTTCATTATCCCCGTGCTTTACACATTGTTGTGTATTGCCGGGGAGTTATTATTTTTGACGGTCGCCAGACCTGGAAAAGAGCAATAAAGCACTTACTCACTGAATCACTGTTGTCTGTTCATCACTCCTGCACCGCATCACCGCGACATCTGTTCCCCTTACCAACCACTTTGCCACAGGCGCATACACAATATCCCTGTCGTCGGGGATAAGCATGTCACAGTGGAAATGATCCTTCATTTTCTTTCTTGCTGGTAGACATCATGCTTTTCAAAACCATACTGACTGGCACAATGAAAGCCATCAATTTGTAAGGTGTGGAGTTTAAATTATTAACTGATAAGTATTTAAAAATGTAGGGTGAAACATACACGTAAACAATTCATATTCTTAAAACACCTGTCCTATTCCCCCAGGTTGGTTTCTGTCTTAGAAAATATCACAAAGTGTGATTGGTTTAACTGCACCACATGACCATGCTGGAAAAACAGTATATATGTATTGTTTGCATAATAATGAGCCACTTCACTATGCGATAATGACTATACCACAAAACTCTCTGTTGAAGCTGGCGATGCCATTGTTCAAATATCAATATGACCTTGAACTATTTCTGGTTGTTTATAATTCAACAGGCCTAGGAAAATGGAAACAATTGCTCTGCATTTGAAGGTGCAAAATACAAGAAGATAAAGGGAAGCAACAAGACTTTTCAATACCAATTGGTAATGTGTTATTCTGAACGGCCAGCACTAACTAAAATTGAAGGAATGGTGACAGCCTGTTAGCCAAAGCCCCTGCAGTGGTAACACAGGGGTATTTGTTTAAATTTAAAGGTGAATAACAAAGTTTCAACTTACACTATTTTTGTTCTGTTTCCATCAATTTGTCTCTGTCTAAAGCGATGTGAAACGTACATATTAATTGTACACATGCTTACCGTAGATATAGATAATGGAGATCTACTTTATTTCATGTTACTGATAGATCTAATTTTGCATTTCTAGAAGTAGCAGTCAGGAGGGCAGTCATAATATTGCTAGTGTTATGAGGAGGGAAGAGAACCTCTGTTATCCATTATACAAGTTTAAACCAGTAATTTTGCAGGTAAAGTGTTCCCATGCTTTTCCAATTTTTATATTACAGTATGCATTTAACATAGCTTACCGTGGTTTTCCATGGGTTTGCAATGGACTTCAGCATGCTTACCTATTCTTTCCTGTGCTTTAGTATACTTTGGCTATGGTAAACTTTTAAAAGGATAGCACTCCTTTTCATAAAACGAAGGACATATTTAATCACAGTTATAACTGAAGCAGTTAAATGAGCCAATTATAACTAATAAAATGCTCAGTCCAAGGCAGATGAAAAGGCCTCAGTGTTATGTAATGATGGATCACTGTAGCAATTTGTATTTAATATTTTATGAAGGCCTTTTCCAAAATATACCACCCTAAATCAGCATATACTGGCCAGAAAGGTGGTGAACAGTGCAGGAGCACTAAGCAATGAGTAACTCCAACTAAAGTACGTTATGTTGGCGCCTTTAATGATACAGGTACACTTAATTTATAACAGACTCTAAGAGACTGTGCAAACCAGTACTTTTTAGAAAGAACTACAGTATGTTATAATGAGATTAGACTTTAATTAAGATAGAACACAGTAAGACACAAGAGAAACAAAAACAGTAATTCAGTGGTTAGTGGGTTACAATAAAGTAATTATTGCCAAATGTCAGTAACTTCAAATTACTAAAGGGAGAATTGTTTTCATTGCTTAGCTGTTTTTTTTAACCCTTAACTAGAGAGAAAAAAACTGACCGTACAAAGCTTATTTGGCAGAAGATTATTTCCAACTACTGTATTTTTGCATTTTGTTCTAACATCAGTTTTACTCAGTAATGTTATTACTGTTATTATCTGTTTGTTGTTTCTAATAGACAGTTATTTTGATGCAAGGCCAGTATGAAAGCTGTGACACTCCGGTAATTTGGCATGAACCAGGAATGAAAGCTAGGACAGGAAAAGCAAAGGACATGGCATTCTTTGCCTAATGAAACTTCTTCCACAAGTCCATACCAACGTTCAAAAACAAATACTCTTATGCTTGTTTACTACCGAAATGTAAGGCACAGTAAACTACATTAATGTAAGGTACAGTATGAACCAAAAATCTGCCTGTGGATCAGATATACAGTGTATACTTGGATATACTGAAAACAGGGTTACAACCTGTTATTCAAAAGGTTTCTACTGTTGATTTGCATTGACACTTCTGACATAACCTTTAACCCCATATATACTTTACATTGACCTATAGTGTGGCAGAATCAATGGTTTTTAACCTTTTGCTTTCAGGAACGTGCTTAAGATGAAGACAGCTTTTTTTCTTCTTGTAACAAGCACTTACAAGCTGTGGTTACTGGCTGCTGCACACAAGCTGCATAAAAGAGCAAACAGGTGGGCCTATTTTTGTTTTACAACATCGAGGCAACTCTATATTTCTGAAGCAGGCACATTATTCAACTCTTCCGGCCAATCATATGCAGCAATATTGCCTTGAAAAAGCTAGTACTGTTACTTGCAGCTGTAGTAATTGTTCAATAGAATCCAGATTTAAGTGGAACTTGAAAAAGTAGATATTTATTGTATTGGTATTATGACAAAACCGGACTCCCTAAATGATGTCCCACCCCCCCCCCCCCCCCCCCCCCCCCCCCCCCCCCCCGCCCCCCCCCCCACCCCCCCCCCCACACACACACAATTTCAGTAAGTAGCCTATTAGGAAAATTGTTTAATAACAAATGATATAAAGTTCTTCAAGACTGTTAACTTTTACTTATCTGTATGTGTGAAGCTAACCCCATCATAGCATGACACTTATATATTTAATGTGCTCACTGATGCATTTTCAAGTCAGGCAAGTCTATGCATGAGCTGTTTGTGTTTCAACTTGGTTATTGGATGAATAAATGGGATCACATACAGCACCAGCCAGAACAAGTAAAACATGCCGTTTTATTTCTGTTTGAGACAGCGTTAGGAAACTGGCTATTAAGCGAAGGGGAATATTACTTATCACTGCTATCACTGTTTCAGATGACAAGCAGGAATGATTGCACTGAGTTCACACCTCGTTACTTGATTATGTTGCATGGTCAACATGTCCGAAAATGGTCAAAAACTGCAATAAGCTGTGACAATTGTCTAAGTTCTGTTAATTACTTAAAGTGGATCAATAAATTCAAGCTTCTGTCTTTATTTTCCAATTTGTTTGATCTTAACTGATGTTTCTTTACAGCACTTCAAAAAGCTGTTACAAAGAGTTTATATCTAAACATGTTACTGTAAAGCAGTAACTGCCAAGAGTAAAAAATGTCTTGTTTCATTATAGTTCTTCTACTGCAGTACATCAATCAGTTATGGAGTTATTATTATCCCACATAAAACAGTAAAAACAAATACAGAAACATCCATATGCCCAAATAAGTACATGTAATGAGCATTTCGGAAATTATAGCATCCAACCACTTGACCTTACCTAATGTAGCCTCATAATAATACACAACATATTTTCCAGTCAAGCACAAACAAAACACTGCCATATACAGAATGGGTTTCAGCAACCAAGTTAGGGGTTAAGAATTTAGAACAGCCATGCAAAATGGTTCATAAAACAATGATTTATTACAGAATAAAGCCTGTGAAAACATATCAAATGTTAGTTTGAATCAATGCCAGTTTACCTTTTAAACATTTATGCTGCTACAGTTAATTAACAGATAAGTATAACAAATTGCACAGAAATTAAGATTTTCTTATATTAATACACGTAAAAGGCTTATACATTTAGTCATGTTTTCTGAAGCAGACGATCTTTCTGTAACCAACACTATGCTTTTAAAACCTGTTTCTGTATACAGAAGCTCAATTACTTCCTCTCACAATATGACAGTTACCCAACAAGATCAAAACTGGATCCCAAAGGACCAAAAAAAGGCAAGTGTTAGTTTTTTGCCCAATACCTTTATTGATACATGCTGTTACAAATGTCTTTTTTAGGTATTGTCATCGGAATACAAGTACAGTAGGTACAAAACATTAAAAATGTAACTACCTGAGAACAGACAATATCATGTAAGTAATAAAAGGTAACAAAATAACTAATAGATTTTTCAACTGGGTGTTTTGAAGTTACTGATGCACTATAGTAGTAGTATTGAAGGTTGTCATTTTTACCCATGTATTTTATATTTAACTTATTAATCCATTTCTTGTTTATAAACCCCTGAAATTCATACAATGCATTCCCTTAGAGTTGCATTACAATATGCTGAATACAACCGTGGTTTGATTCTGAAATAAACATGGTGTAAATACCAATTAGCAAGGGTTATACAACTGAAATACAAATGATTTCCATTACATGAGAGTAGATGTTGAACTTCATGCTGGTCTGATTTGCTGCTCTCGCCAAGATAAGCACCATCTAAGACGTAGCTTTGCAGTAAGCAAATGTGATCCATCTGCATCTTCATCCATTTGCATTGTTTTCCATTTGATGATGTAGATATCCTTCCGTCTGGTGTTGATTGCTGAAGTGTAATGCTGGCTCCAGGGATCAGCTCATTTTGCCTCCCCAGTGCATCAGCACACACAAAGGCTGTGATGCTGGCTCCGGGGATCTAGCCCACGACACCTCAAGAGGGCTCAACAGTGATTCTGGCGTCCCAGCATCACCCTCCTCCATCCCCCACTCAGCTCAGTCCAGCTTACTTACATGTACATCAGCGTTGCTTTCTTTCTATTGTGCTTGAGATCCCCATCAGAATCTTTTCGTCTCAACCACAGCTGTTGCTGCTCCTTTCTGCTGCTTCAGATAAGTTCTTCACTGTGCGATGCAACTCTTGGCCACTGAACCCAACGTCTCTGAGAAAGCGGGTTGTAGAGTGTGTCACAAATCCTCGACAACCCACCTCCACTGGGTAAACTTGGACTCTCCATCCTCGCTCTTCCGCTTCAGCAGCTAGTTGAGCATACTGAAGTTTCTTCCTCTCATACGCCTCATCCACAGCATCTTCCCATGGCACTGTTAACTCTACCAGATGAACAAGGCGTGCTGATCCAGACCACAAGACAATGTCTGGTTGAAGGTTAGTGGTGGCAATCTCAGGTGGAAAAATAAGTCATTGACCAACATCTGCCAGCAGCTTCCAGTTGTCCTGGACAAGGATTGGTTTTAACACCTTTCCTTGGTGGTTGCTCTCCTGGATGGAGGAATATTGTCTTTTGTGTGTAATGCTTTTATGGAACTGGTGGCAACTTATTGGTCAGGTTACACTTGTCTTCCAATGCCAAGGCCAAACATCGCAGCACCTAGTCATGACGCCAAGTAAACCGTCCTTGGTTAAGACCCACCTTACATACTGTCAAAATGTGCCTTAATGTTGCAGGTGATGAACAAAAAGGACATGAGGGATCCTTACCCACCCAGAGGTTTAGGTTCTGTGGTGATGAGAGAACATCATATGCTGATCTGATGAGGAAACTGATCCTGCTCTGTTCCACTGTCCATAGGTCTTGCCAGCCGACCTTGCGTTGTTCCACACTCTTCCATCTCATCCATTCTCCCTGCTTGGCCTGGGAAATGGCCTTTACACACCTGATCATCTCCTCCTGCTTTTGCACCTCATTGACTACCAGCTTCCTTCGTTGAGCTGGGGTTGCCTTATGCCATGTAGGAGGAGCTGAACTGAGACCCAAATCTCCCTTTCCATGCTGAACTTGCCCCAAAATATCTCCGATTCGAAGGGCAGCCTTAGCATCTTCCACAACTTTCTTTGCCATCCATTTTCTTCGAGTTTTCGACATAGGTGCTGCCTCCCTTACGCATTTGTCATGTGAATCTACTAATGTCATTTCCAGTCAGACTTTGGTGCACTTAAACTCCTCGGTTAGAGCAGAGATTGGTAGCTGCAGTATTCCATTACCATAAAGTCCCACTTTGCTGAGGCAGCGTGGAACTCCCAACCATTTCCTGACGTAAGAACTGATTAAAACTTACAGCTTCTCAACTGTTGTCAAAGAAACCTCGTACAGAGTCAGTGGCCACAGCAGTCTTGGCAGTAGACCAAACTGAAAGCACCAGAGTTTCAGTTTGTCTGGTAAAGCTCTGCTGTCTATGCTCTTCAACCATTCCACTGCTTGTTGTCTAACTTCTCCCACATGAACTGTGTCCTTTAGATCCCTGTCGTACCATCTCCCTAGACTTTTCACTGGCTTCTCGGACACTGTTGGTATTGCCTCACCATTAATGTAGAACCTTTTATCTACTACTTTACCTTTAATTATAGAGATTCTCCTTGATTTAGTGGGCTTAAAGTGCATTCATACCCATTCAATGTTATTGGTTAATTTGCCCAATAATCGATTATTGCAGGCTGCTGTTGTAGTCATTGTTGTCATGTCATCCATGTATGCTCGATTTGGTGGTAGTCACATTCCAGAAGCCAATTACTCTCCTCTCACTACCCATTTTGATGCCCTAATAATTACTTCCACTGCCATGGTAAAAGCCAGTGGAGAAATGGTACATCCTGCCATTATTCCAACTTCTAGGCATTGCCATGTAGTGCTGAATTCTGAAGTTGAAAAACTAAATTGCAAATCTCCAAAGTAGGCTTTCACTAAATTTGTTATTGTCATCGGTACGCTGAAAAAAGTTCATGTGGCACTGAACCATATGCATTAGCCAAATCCAGGAATGTCACATGGAGCTCCTTCCTCTCCTTTTTTGCTGATTGAATTGTTGCCAGATTATGCTGATGTGTTCTAAGCATCCTGGGAAACCTGGAATGCCTGCTTTTTGTACTGAAGTGTCAATGAAGCAGGTCTTTAATAGGTAGGTTGACAATCTCTGAGCAATAATGCTGAAGAAAATCTTACCTTCTACATTTAATAGGGAAATAGGACAAAACTGACCGATGCCTGTAGAATCCTTTTCTTTTGGTATAAAGACTCCACTTGCTCTGCGCCATGCTCTTGGTACAACCTGTTTTACCCATGCCACTTTCATCAATTTCCACAGGATTCGTAGAACTCCAGAAGCACTCTTGTACACTCTGTATGGAACTCCATTAGGCCCTGGAGATGATGATGCCCTTGCTTTTTTCACAGCTTGCTCTACCTCTTTCCACTTAGGTGCATAGTCCCCCATTTGGTATTCCGGTGGATTGATAGGTGGTATAGCTGAACGAATTGACATAGGCTCCTGCCTTTTTGAATCTGTATGTGTTTTCCTCCAAATATCTCTCCGGCTCAAACTTAGATGATTTTAGTGCCATTTTTCTCACTGGCGAATATCTTCTTTACAAATTTGAATGGATCTTTATAAAAGTTAGTTCTCACACACTCTTTCTTTTTGTAGTGTTTCCGTAGGCGCTCAGGACTGCGCAATGTTGCAAGCTTATCTTTTATGACCCTTTGTAACAGACTGAGTTCCTCCTTCTGACTTTGTTCTGCTTTTCTCCATTGCTTCCTCAACTGTCTCCTTTCTCTAACTAAGCGTTCAATCTCCTGCTGCCATCTAGACTTTCCAGGAATAGTTTGTACTTTTTTCTTCCTTTTTTCAATTCCAAACCTATCGCTTCCATATGCATAGATAATGTCCCCAAATTTATCCACCTTCTTTTCAACTGTTCCATTTAACCTTTCCAAAGTAAAACAGAGATCCGTGTTTACTGTATTCCATGCAGTTTTCTCACAAGCTCTTGGCCATTTAACTCCAGGCTTGTGCCTGTTGAGGTTCTTTTCTCCCTTACGCTGGTTCGTCTGACCGGGTTCGCAAGGATCATTAGGCTCATCACTAGTTATATCCACGCAAGTCCTCCTCATGTCTGTGACAGGGGTGCTGATATCCTGCAAACTGTGGTTTGCTTCCTGTTGCTGGATTTCATTCGACTGACTTGACTGACTTCGTAAGAAGTACTGATCAATGCGAGGCTTGTCCCTTCTCCCTCAAGCATTTCTTTCTCCTTTGATGAATCTTCAAACCCCTGACCGTTGTTGCCTTGCTCCAGCCGCAGACACAAACCTGGAGTTCCATGTCTTTGCTAACTGCAGATCTTGAACTAGTCTTTTGTGAAGTACTCTCCATTTCCGTTCCTAAGTCGCTAACCGTGTTATCCAATGTTGAGTCATCTTCCGCCCCTGCTCTCACAGACTCTAGGGGTATTTTTCTCTTTAATTTCTTAGAAGCCTTGGGCGGGTGTCTCCAGCATCCTGTTTACCTTTGGAAACAAAGAGCTGGATACTGCCGACCAGGGTAGCTAACCCTTGCCAGCCCCAATGGGGTCTCTTTCCTCCTGTCATCTGTCTCTCCATGCTTAAACAACTTTCTTAACAGTACACATATGTTGCTCCTCTTTGACATCATGCACCTCCATAGCAACATTTTTAGAGTAGGTATAGTCATGCTGCATCAAGCCAAAGTTGAACAGGACAACCTTGTATCACATATTTTTCATTTGCACTTTACTGCAGTCAGACTGTCAGCTTATTTATAGGCAGCATGCCCTCTGTGATTCTGGAAGGGCAATGCCATTTAAAGTGGCAATATCAAAAACACAAGCCAAGTTTCAAGAAACCTATGTGGCAACCTTGACTCCCATTGCTTTTACAGTTGTGCCTATTTGCTTAGTGCTGGCCAAGGTTGCCCCAATGATTTCTTGAAACTTGGCTTGTGTTTTTGATCTCTTCACTTTTTGATAACTTGATGTTTTTTCACATTTCTAATGTGTTTTTGTTTCAGATAATTCTTACCGCACACCCGAGTGGGTCATTCCGCTTATAAAATGGCTAAAATTCTTGACAATAATTACACAAACTGGCTTTTTAAAGGAAAAAATAAATGCATTATGTATCCTTCCACTGAAAAAAATAGTCTCTGAGGAGTGTTTCATTGATATCAGGGCTCGCAAAATCGCTTGCCCGACATTCCGGGACAACCACAAAAATCTCCCGGACAACGTGGTTTTTTTGGCTGCTTGCTCAACGGGCAATCCGATTTTTTACTCTATAACAAGATAACGTTCTGTGCTTTAATCAAACAGCTGTTTCTCAAATGAGAATCCACTCACAGATCACCCCAGTAAAACACGTTTAAAGGGATCAAAGTTTTTCATTGGTAATGCTTGAGTGATTTCCGGGGTGACGTACAGATTGCTTGTGACCAAATCCCATGAGGATTGCCTCGTGTAACACCCCTGACAACTCAAGCAATCCTATCTAGTCAGAGCACTGGTATATGTCAGATACATGACCGTGTCTGCTCCAGTGAAACAACAGTTAAAATGGACACTACGACAGTCAAAGTATATACTTTGAAGGCTATGATTTTATTAAACAAAGTTACAGACTGGAATTACAAGCTACAGTACTCTGTTCACCAAGATTCACATTTTGTTATCTTGTTGTTACCTTTACTACATCATAACGTTATTTCCCAACTCAGGAAAAAAAAAAAAATCGAATGCAATAGTTATTATCACTGACTCAGATTGAACACGTCGCATGTTGACATGGCTTTTTTTTCATTTCTTTAATGTAATTAATAAAATGTACCGATAATTCTTATTTTAACTGTATGGTGCTTGCTTGTAAATTACAGTACCGAGTGCAGCAACAGCCCCGGGTCCAAACCGTCAGTCCAGTGTAGTTACTATTTACATACTCGTTATATGACCTTCATTGTACGATTAAATACTGATTTAAATAAATAAATAAATAAATAAATAATACCGCGACGACTGATGTTGGCTCGACAGCTGTTTGCAACGTCGGTCGTTTCGTTGATTGATTTTTTATTTATTTATTTATTTAAAATAAGGAACCAAGATTTCAATTAACATTTGCAATTGAAACAAAACAAACTTTACGTGAACATGCACGTTTTTTTTTTGGGGGGGGGGGGTGGGGGGGGGGGGGGGGGGGGGGGGGGTTGTATTGTGTTCTTCTTACTAATCCTATATCGGTCTATAGCCTACGTCGTACGGGTTGCAGCATGCCACAACATGTACATGTAATTCTACTGTTAATACAATCTCATTCATTATTATTATTATTATTATTATTATTATTATTATTATTATTATATTATTATTATTATTATTTTGTATTATTAGTGCTAGTAGTGACAAATAATGTAATAATAAAGCAAATCAAAGAATAAAACAATACTAAGTCTGGAATTTTGATGTTGAAAAAGTGTATGAACCCTGATATACTGTACCTGTATTGAGTACAGTGTACTTTGTACAAATCACAATCCATAGGTCAATTATGGCAGAAAATGATTTATTGTCATAAAGCTGGAGAACGATACGAGAAGATTTCCAAGCATTTGAGTATCCCAATTTCAACTATTGTTTCTATTATCAAGAAGTACAATACTAATGGAGGACTCCAGTGGAGTTATTCTTTTTATTTGGGTTGATGTGTACAACAACTTTTTGACAGCGCATTTTGTGTTTATTGTTCTGTGGCACTTGAACTGTCTCCTTGTTCCTCATCTTTTATATATATATATATATATATATATATATATATATATATATATATATATATATATATATATATATATGTGTGTGTGTATATATATATATATATATATATATATATATATATATATATATATATATATATATATATATATATACACATTTTTTGTTTACTTTGTTTGCTGTAACATTTTCAAGATTAAACGGCATTTGGGAATTGAAAGCTGACTGATTTCCCGCATCTGAGGGAGGATTCACAGAAAATCCTGATTTCCTGACATTGAGGGAGGAGTTTCTGAGTGTGAGGCTGTGGATGCAGGAAACATCTTTTTGTAGGAAAGGATCCTACTGCAGGTTTTGCAAGAGAAGCTGACCAATAATTTTGGAGGCTGTTTTCACACAGATCACCGGTAACCAACTGTGGCAAAGGATGGTTTTAGAGGCATGGGTAGTGACATCAGCGTCCAGGAAGCAGCACAAAACAGACTCACGGTATGGGGCTGAAACAGGGCTTTGAATCTCACAATCTTGGTAACATTTGCTCTCTCTCTCATTCTACCTTTGTTCTGGGTACTTTTATATTCTGTGGCTGGAGCCTTAATTATTCATTAATCAAACAATGACCTTATTAAGGCTCGAGCCACATTCCCACAAGGTTTATAGGGATGGGGCTTTAACCCCACCCACGCCAACTAAACATTATAAATAATACTGGCAGACGATTTTTGTCCGCCCGCATATCAACAGCATTATTATTATTATTATTATTATGTATTATTATTATTATTATTATTATTATTATTATTATTATTATGCACTGGCGACCTGTAAAGTTCAGAATTATGTTCAAAACTCTCCTGCTCACCTACAATGCCCTGTATTCAGTGTACTATGTATTATGTACTTTCTACTGTATATCATGTATTATGCATTTCTCTATTTGAAGTATTATGGATTTTCTTGTATTTACTGCATCTTGTAAAGCACTTTGTGATGGTGTTCCACTATGAAAGGCGCTATATAAAATAATTGATAATAATAATACATAAATATGCACAAGGGGTGGGCAACCTGCCCCACCAACATAATTTCCCTGGACTGTAAACCAGCATTTAATAATATGTGGACAGCAGTACTGCAGATTGAGTGGTTTGTGTAAGGTACTGAAAGTCCAACTGGCTCTGAAATGCGAGGCATCATGTTTCCGAGTTAATTCACAAAAACAGGTTCATGGGAATGCCAAACTGATTTATAGTGTGGATTTTTTTTTTTTGTTCAAGGGAGTGAAGGTATATTGATTTGAGATCTGAAGGACACTTTTGGAAATATTTTTTAAAACTGTTAATAGGGCAAATAGAAATCACCAGGCTGGGCAAACATGTAAACACTAGTACATCCACGTTTAACATCATTAACATTTGCTCAAAACGACAGGGTCACAAACTCCAGACCATTTTCATCTGTATTGATAACAAAAGACTTCTGTGTCAAGTTGAGCAGTCCTTCCCTTCTGCGGCGAGCAAAACAGAATAGTACAGTACATCGCATATCCGACCCCCTGTGAACTGGGGTATACGTGAAAAAGTCAGATTTGCGAACATCTATAGAAAAAGCATTTACACATCTGTGGCAGAGCAAAGCTCTGCCCTTTAAATTGGCAGGGATGGGGTTAACTTCCCCTGCCTGCCTGGGTTTATTATGTTCAGGTGGCTGGGGTTGATTAGGTTGATTAACGATCAATCAGCGCCCAGCCACCTGATATAAAAGGAGGCCTCAGCTTCTCATTTGGGAGAGGGAGCTGAGGAAGCAGGTTGGGGTTTTTTTTGGGTTGTTTAAAAAGTTTGAATCCAGTGAAGGCATTGCCCAGCCTGGAAATTGTTATTTTTGTAAGTTTTGCTTTTTGTCTTTCTTTGTGTTTAAATTGCTTTGTTTTTGCCCTTGTGCACGTTTATTTTGTGTTTATTTATAATAAAATAGTTATTTTTTTGAACTGCAGTCTGTCTCTGGGCCTCTTTCCACTCGCCAGCCTGCCACAACATCCATAAATAGGTTAGTGAAAAAAAAAAACAACACACAAACTGCTTTAAACATGGGTAACTTTTTTGCTTTAAAAGCAAACGTAAACAAGATTAGGCTACAAATACAGTGTTGCTATGCGGTTTGCTATAAGCCATCTCCACACAAAGCTTAAAAAAAAAAAAGAAAAAAAAGAAAAAAATGGTGAATGTACAGTAACCAGCAACTAATGGCTTCTTTCTTAACTCTAGAAGTCTCTGCCTCCCTGGATCTCCTTTCTTAATATCTCTGTGTGACCTGAAGTCTCGCCCACATAGGGTTCTTTTTCCTTCCAAATCATGACCCAACACACAGAATTTGAAAGAATAAGCGATGATGTGCACTTTAATTATACAAAATAAAGAAAAACAAAACAAACACCTAGCTCCTTCGGAACACTGACTAAACATTCGTCAGGAATATAATCTAATAAAACCAGACAGCTAAGCTTTTTACCGGCATTTTTATTTTTTAAAAAGTTGAACATTTTTAATGGTTGAAAACACCATCAACCAGGCCCTCCACACAGCAGCAGCCCTGAAGGGACTGGCTGTCAAAACAACATGAGAATGCTACGCATGGCTAATTTGCATATCGATCTGAGCAAGTCATTTAACCTCCTTGTGAGCCATCCTGTGGATGAGATGTTAAATCAATGTCCTATTGTAAGTGACTCTGCACACTCTACACACAGTTCACAGCCTACCTCTGTAAAGCGCTTTGTGATGGTGGTCCACTAAGAAAGACACCATATGAAAATAAAGATATTATTATTATTATTTCCCCTTCATTTGCATGACGTCAGATGAAAAGAGTGTCTTCTCGAGTAAAATAAACTGAGACCATGGAAACCCGAAATGTATAGGGTCATTTTTTCTTTGGTCAAGCACAGTGTCTTGAGAAAAATTACAACACACATGGAAACTCCCCCACTGTTAGTGGAAGACTGTAAATATGATATCTCACAACAATGCTGTACATTTGTTTTCTGAACTGTTGTAATAGAAGTAGGGCTTCTGTTATTCTATTTTTATTAATTTCATTTTTGGTACTTATTTTTACACCCCAAAATCCCCCCCAAAAGTTTTATTTATTTTTATTTATTTATTTTTTATCGCTTTTTATATACTTAAATTGTTTTTTTTCAGTTACTTTCCAAAATGCTTGGGCCTTTCTTTCTGTCACAATATGTATAGTAACTCGACAGTACTTGCACACTTAAGTTGTACCTTCTTTCCTTTGCTGTCTTCCACAGTGAAATCCTTATGGTAATAGGTGTTCATCGGCTATACATCGATTTCATTTTTCTGTTGTATCGTTTTTTATTGGTTAAAACCAAAAATCAGAAGCCCTAAATATAATTAAGTAATGTTTATAAACATTATGACATGTAAGTGTCTTCAGGTGCTGTACTTACTATTTCGATAACAAGAGTCTGTTGAAAATATCGGTTTCATAAAAAGCAAACGTATTATTCAGAACAATAACTTAACTGCTCAGCTAAGCTGTTCCTTGAATGTTTTATTCCTTTGAGAAACTGCTGTAAAAACAAAAAGAAATCTGTCTAATTGGTTTATTTTTATAACATGACAAACACTAGAATTGTATATTCTGGAATCTGCAGCCATTACTTTGCATTATATCCTAACAGCATGTGCACTGTGTCTTGTGAAAGATGGCAGGCATGCCCTGTACCCAATTAACTGATTTCCCTGAATCAATAGGAATCGAGTTTGAACCTCTTAGTAATTATTTTAAATTGTCAGATTAGCAGTTTTATTCCTCATTTGAGGAAGGGAGTAACAGAAGCTGCAGCTATTTTTTGAGCTATACTGTACATCTATTTAATGGCCTTTTCTAACCAATACCTGCCGTACATACAGAGCACATACACGCAATAAAAAAAGAAATATTTCAATAAAACCCTAATGTTTCTACAATGCTATTCCTAAGCAGTTGTACGATTAGTAAGAAAATCAACTGAAATCTATTTATGTTCCAAATTTAGAAAAAAAAACAAAAAAACAGATGTGGTTTAAATAAAGCTAACAGTGAAACCTCTATTGATGCAAATGTGTTGTATGTAAACCGAATAAGTAGGTTTTAGGAACATTAAAATACTGTAGTTCTGAGATTCTGTGCATGTAGAATTCAGTGCACAAAATTGAATACACAGGACATAATGCAGTACAGGCTATTAACATTTTGTGTTTCTATATTTTTTAAAAAATTTAACTTTAATGTATCTTACCTTACAGCTCTTGGCTATCCAAATGAATGTGGTCTAATCAGACAGATGATGCATGGACCTCTTTCTTCTGTGTGAGGAGAACAACAATCAACAGGAAACTCACATACACTAAAATGTAATCTCTAGGGAAGAAATGACTCTTTCAAAGACCAACACCAGTTTAAATAAGTATTAAAGCAATGTCTATATCCAATTATAAAAAAGCAGGATACAATTTAAGTTTAAATACAACCAACAGAACTGTTTTAAGTTAACAGTTATTAACTAAACAACTAATGTATTAGTTTATTTACTTATTCACCTTAATTTATATACTATTCTGAAACTAACCAAAAACATTCCAAAGTAAAGAAACTGACAATATCTTTAACACATACAGTACAGTACTTAAAAACAACTTGTACAAAATACATGGACAGAATTTCATTTCCTGGCTTTTGAGTCGTGATATTTCTTATGCACCTGGTCCTTTTAATCATCAGTATATTCTGTTTTGTGACCTAAATTTAGAATTAATCAGTTTTTTACAGATATGCGAAACTGCTTACTTTTAAGTAGGTGTAGCCAGTGGTGTACAAACAGTACTACATTATTTGCTATTAAGGGACAAGAGTAAGTTGTTGAAAGTATGGTCTACAAGGAATAAATTGAACACGAGCAAACCTTTCTGTTTCTGCATATTTCAAGTGGTGTCGCTCTGTGATTTATACTTGTACACACAGCAGCAATGTAGAATTTCAAGTACAAACCTCCTTCATGTTCTCAAGTATTTTATTTCATGACCACTCACGTAAGAGCAAGATTAATATCCAGTGTTTGTTTTAGCAGAGGTATTTGAAGAGAATTTTGTTTGTCTGTTTCATCTCTCATCTATTTTGTTTATCTGTTTCAGTATCTGTTCAAGATTTAGAACAGCATTACCATAGTACAGTTCCATTTGTAAATAACATTTGTGATCTCATTCTTGGTATCTGGTCACATTTCCCTGTAACCACTAAGAGAATTTTTAGAAGTATGTAATACATTCCTCATGTAATATCCAGGACGTAGAAACGGCAAACCTTCATTCCGGATTTATTTCCTGGTGTATACATTTCAATCATTACAATTGTAAAACTTCACCTGAATGGGCAGGCAGTATCAGCAAAACAGGATTAAAAATTAATCCCTTGGGTGCCACTGCACCTAATACATTGAGGGGTAGGTTTACTAAGATGGGCCAGTCGCAGCTCAAATACGAGTAGTGGGCACTTGAAAGGGAGCGGCACTGCTTTTCACAAGCCCAAAACAAGCGCAACCCATGTTAGAATTGGTGTTTATGCAAATTACAACCCGCGACTTTTAAAAAAAAAGCCAGATTTCACTTATTATAAGTGGACTTGGCAACTATGAAGGTTACCTCTGCTGCCAGTTTCAATTGGACAGCAGCAATCTGAGGAGGCTCGTGCTGTCAGAGATTCTCTCCTTTCTTTTAAGTTGTGCTGGATTTACTGTTGTGTTAAATATTAATGATGTCAACAAACAAAACACAATCAATACGTTCATCTGCAATTTTATTTGGTCAGTTCTGAGGGCATCAAGAACTTGTTGGATGTTTTTTGTGCTGTTTTGGGCGATCGAGCTAGCTGATGACATCCAGTTCACCAACTATATTTACTAACGTGGAGGGCAGATATGCATTGTCTTTGGACATAGCTGGGATAATTAAAAAGGACAGGAATTCATTCAGTTACATTTAAGCAGCTCACTTGCTCTTCGTGTGAGCGTAGTTGTTGCAGCAAGTTATTCTCAAACAGCTTCTTTAATACTATAACAAGGGCATAACGCAGTTCATGGTAAGTGGTTTTATACAGAACTGTAAACCCACAAGAGAGATACAACATGACAGTCCAGATATAGCAAAAAACAATAATAAAAAAAGCCACCTGCATTATCATTAAGGTGATCTACACCACTGCTAATGATAAAATCACCCTTCAGCCATTACTTTCAACTGACCTGCTACTTTGTAATATTTATAGTTAAGGATAAACACGCTCATTAATATTTACATGTGAAATGTGGGTTTCCATGCAAAACTGGGTGTGGATTTCCCTGTGTGTTTTGTCATTTACTGTACACAAGTAAATGAGATTTACTGTATCCTTCTCTTTGGCCGTTTTTTTCGGACACAAACCTGCTTTACACGAGTAATTCTCCCAAATGTGTATGTCTATAATGTCTATAAGCCAAATTTAAACTGTCAGCTTTTTAAATTAATCAGTGGTGCAGTGCTGAAAGATGCTCAGAATGTGTTGGAGGGGTTAGCGGCACATGTGTGCAGTTTAACACTTTGGGAAACCAGAAATGTCATAGAAATGTGTTTTTAATACTTGTAAGTACATCCTGCTTTTGGGAAATAAATAGGTATTTGGCTGTTAGCCTCAAAAAATGCATTGAGCACAACTCATGATGTATGAGAAAAGGCAGACTGGGAAATGCCAGCAACAAATTGATGCAATTGTAAGTGTCGCAATTGTCTGCAACTCATCTCATTATAATATCTGAGAACCCTGATTTGGACTATCTCCACCCCCTATTTGCGAATTTATGCAGGAACGCCCCAAATTACACATTCATCTATGCTTGCACCGCAAACAGAAACTGCAGCCGCAAAGCATTGCCAAAAAAGTCGCAAACAGTATTGCTAAAAGGGAATCCAGCCACTAATCACATACATAATCAAGCTGTTCCTATAAATAGCCCTTTCGTCTACGCCTCCTTGTCGTTTCTTTGTTTGGTCCTCCTCCCCTGACTCCAGATTGCAGGGGGAAGGAGGACCACTTGCACAGTGCCACTTGTCTTGCCCACTGGCATTAGTTGTCATCAATCAATATACTGTATATTACATCATAGTTTGGCCAGCGTATAGGGGTGGATAGCGAGCGCCAATGGACAAGGCCATGGGACAAATCAAATTACATTTCATTATGGGAATGGTCATCTGTCACATCAAATCTTGTGGATGTCTCCTTTCTGAAAATTGCAGTCTTCCACCAGTAGAAGCACAGCATAACTCACATGCAACAGAACATGTTAGAGAGACCATAAAGCAATAAGCCAAAACATGCTGTGTTATTTTCGTACATTACAAAATCTATGGGTTTTTTTTGTGTGTGGCAGATTTACTGCATACATTTGAAGTACATTTAAACTGTACATTTTGCATGTTACCCCTGAGAATCACTCAAACATGTTTTGGACGAATACATGAGAAATCAATTTACATAAGCTCTTTGGAAATTGAGAAGATTAGCAGGTCTTTCTTTGAATTGTTAACAAGAGCCAGGTCTCTGAATTGTTAACAAGGAAGGAACAGGGTGTAAACTCACCTTGTTCACCAGTTTCTTAAACCAACTTGTGTTCTCTACTCTGGATCCTTTCACAGGCAGGATGGCTGAACCCACAGTGGTACATGCCATTTTGCTGAATCATTGATAACGGTATGGGACTTTCTGACTGTACCCAAATTAGACTATGGAACAAAAAAAGTGTTTTGCTCAGCACAGCCTATTAGTGCTTTTGGCAGATATATCTTTGAAAATAAAATAAAGCACACTATAGTTGTACTTTCTTTGACATGGGTCTGGCCACTGACCACTTCTGTGCCCTATGAACATATAATAAAGCCTCAAGCAAGTGCCTGTCTCTCTGGCAATAGCAGTCAACAGGCCAGACTTACAAATCATGGTAGATTCCATAAATCAACAGGTTCCGGACAGAGGGTATCACATAACTGCATTTAATAGGGATTTGGTTGAAACCCCAAAATTATTCCGATACAGAATGCCAATATGTAAAGGTTTTACTGTGTATTTGGTTACTGTATCTTTAAATAATAATAATAAAAAAATGCAATAAAAACTACAAAACACAACATATACACTGCTGTGCAAAAGTCATAAATGTGTTGCATTGTAGGGGTCTATTTAAATCGCGGCAAATTTCAGGGTCCAGGGTCAGTCGGAAGCCGGCCATCCAGGAAGGAGACGGAGTCACAATACCAGAAGTCATCGCCCTAGTACGGTAAGCGATGTGTCAGTCATGCATTGGAGGAGACGTGATTGAACTAACTATTGGAGGGGGCGTGACTAAGGGTATTTTAGGGGATGTGACGATGCAATCTGTTCTTTTAGTTATGGTTCAGAAAAGACCTGTAAAGGACAAACTAAAGAAAAGTAACCGTGAGTGTTTTTGTGCTGTTTGTTATTGTACTAATAGTGTTTGTTTTATAATTATTAGAAGGCTAACACCGGGAGCTGTCACTGTGAAGCCAGCATTAAAACCCAAAGTACCAAACACCACACCAGTCACGTTAATTGTGTATTTACCACCAGCACGGGAGAACTGTGAGAAGGTTGCAGCTCCTAGCTTGTATTATTGTATTATTATTTCAGGACTGTAACCCTTATTATTGAGCTGTGCAAATACACATTGCTGTGTAGTTGCTAGCATTATTATTTGACAGTGCCAAACCGTAATAACAGTGAAAAGAACTGTTTGGACCGTGAACACCTGCGCATTACTAACCACTTTGCCACAATACCATGCTAAAATGATACACACACACACGAATGAAGTATATTTACAATATCTAATTAATATCTAGTTATCAATTCTTTTTTTTCCAATTAGAACATTTACAGCATAGTAATGCCAAGATATCTAAAGGCCCATCTGTTTAATTTGATTGATAGTCAAGTGCCTCGTTGTGATCTGCACTGGTATTTGTGAAATTCAGATCAAGCTCAGATCCCAGTCAACAATCTCCCTCCCAAACTGTGAGGGCACGGTATAACAGGAAGAGTTTGCTCTGGACTGGATGGTTTGGCAGTTCATTCTAGGGTCAGTCGGAAGTCGGACATCCAGAAATGGGGTTGAGTCACAATACCAGAAGTCATCGCCTTAATGCGGTAAGCGATGTGTCAGTCATGGATTGGAGGATACGTGATTGCACTCGCTACCAAAGGGGGCGTGACTGAGGGTATATCAGGGGATGTGGTGAAACAATCTATTCCTTTGTCAATAATTACTGAAAGACCTGTAGAGGACTTACAGTTTTTGTGTTTTTTTTTTTTTTGTCTCTCTATTAAACTGTCACATTTGTCATTTATAGAAGGCTGAACTCTGGGAGCTGTAGCTAAACAGCCAGCAATTAAACCCGGACTACACTCACCATTGTGCACGTATAAACTTATAAATCACCACTTTCACTAAGAGCACTCAATATGGACTTGTGACCATGTTGTGTTTGTGTGTGTCTTCTTTAGTGTCTTATTATTTTGGGACTAAACACACTGGTTTAACTGAGCGATACACATTGGTGTGTATAGCCAGTTATTACTATTTAAGAGTTACGAGCATGCAACCTAGCTAAATAAAAGAGCTGTTTTTCACCGTGAACTGTCTTGTATCTGCTATTAGTTTAGAACTACATCACCACTACACCATTAAATACAATGTAGTAATAAACTACACAACTCCATGTCATAACAAGCGTTAAGTAAAAAGCAGCACTACACAGCTGGACCATGATTTACTACAGTGTGGGCTGCAGTTTTTAAAATAATCTGTTTTGAAAGTTTCTTTTTCCCACATGAAATTTTCATATTATTAAATGCAAATGAGACAGTTTTACAGGGTCCAGAATCAACATTTACGGATGGATACAACAGAACATTTTTACTCTGACCGAAAATGTTGTATTTCCCAGGGCAGCACTAACAGTACAGATTTTGTCCAATATGCTAGTCCAAATACAAGTTAAAACACAGCCTTTAACATAGCAACACTTTTCCATTTCACCAGACAGTCAGTATAACTGGTTCTATAGTTTCTTCAACCGTAAAACCAAAGCACAACCAGCTTGAGGGGCAAAGCCCTCACAATGTGCACTAATATATAGGAAAAGAAGGGTGTGTGTGTGTATTTCACGGCTTGGGCATTTCTCTTCAACTTTATGTTGAAGAGAAATGCCCAAGCTTTAAAATGACACCCTACATGAGGTGACAACAGACTATCTTTGTGATTTCTCCTTTAGAATGTGAGCTAATATTCAATACGTAACTGTGCGAATAAGTAACTAACTTCAGCCTTGAATCCGGAATAAGTAACTAACTTTAGCCCTCGAATCAGGAATAATTAACAAACTTCAGCCAGGTCCTCGGAGCCCCCATCCAGAACTCATCTGTTGAGTGCCAGTTTTGGATTCCATGTAAAAAGTTAGCTGTGATTGGCTGAACATGTCAGCAGACAGCAAGAGCAAGCCCCTATTTCCTCGATGGAAGTAGGCAAGGTTGAGGGGAACGATTGACACTTCGTGCTTGTACAGTTCAAATAAAACATATTTAAGTAAACTGTGGAGCAAAAGTACTTAGCTCAAATAAAGATCTTGCGCATCCCAGCGTAAATTGAATTTAAATTTACGGGAAGCTGTTTTTTTTGGATACAGCTCAAACAAAGAACTTCCGCACCTAGGGTAAAGTGAATTTCAATTTAAGGGAGCTGTTTTGTTAATAGATGAGTTTTTTGTTAATAGATGAGTTTGCATTATATTATTTACTTTTTGTTTCTTTCACCTCTCATACTCTTCTGCTACAGACATCAACAATACAACAACAAATTAAACCCACCAGTTTCAACAGAAATTCAGGATCGCTGCAAGCCCACGAATCAGATATATATATATATATATATATATATATATATATATATATATATATATATATATATATATATATTTTAGAGAGAGAGTCTGCGTTGCTTTTTTTTTTTTTTTTTTTTACTCGTAATTTTGGTAAATTTCGGCCTACCAATTTTTCTTGTTAGAACAATCATACGTGAAAACAATACTACTGTTTTTTTGGTTTTTTATTTAATGTTCTCTTCATAATGAACAGTTTACTTCCTAAACAAAGGATTTTCACGCAACGACGTCGATGTATAAAATTTATTAAAAAAAATTTTTTAAATATATTTATTATTATTATTATTATTATTATTATTTATTATTTATATTATTATTATTATTATATTAAGCATTAATAATTAGCCAGTGAAATCATGTATTTGCTGTTCCATTGCGTACCAGTGACAGCTGGACAGTTAGCTAAATAGGAATGTCAGATTTGTCAGAAATCGTTCACTTTCAGCATTGGCCTTAGTCCTCAAGAAATATTGCAATGTTTGAGACATTTAAATTGAGTTGTGCTTAGTATGAGAACTTTACGAAAGGTCTTAAAATCAAATAACTTGTACCGTCAGAAATGTATGTATTTATTTATTTATTTTTAATATTTATGACATGTCATAACATGTATGCACCCAGATTCAGGTTTGAGCTCATTTTCATTTTTAAATATTAAAGTCAGATATACTTGAAGTAGTGCTGTTCTTGTTGGCATAAATTGGTAATCATGGGAAAATACATGGTTATAGATTGATGTGTCTCAAATGCATCCAACAGGGTTTTGTATAAACCCAAGACATGATTAGATCCCTGCTTCAAATAATCGCCTTTCTCTAATTGCTGCATGGATTACACTTGTTTTTTGGGGGATTTTTTTTGTTTTGAGGATGCCTTTTTGTGTGACAGCACTTTTTGTCATAATGATAAAATGTAGGATTTTCAAACCCTGGCGCCCTCTACTTCAATGCATTGATGATCCTTATACAACCAATTTAAAAAAAGTATCAGAAGCATGTGAAGTGTTTGGCTTCTCTAAAGCTGATGTGCAAATGGAACAGATTAATCTGCTACATGACTCATCATTAAAGGCAATGGGAAATAACAAAACAAGTTTTGCATTTTGGTCTCTGATTCCTGACCAGAAATACCAAACAATAAAGGATGCTGCTTTGGAGGTCTTTTCATTATTTGGATCCACATATCGCTGTGAAAGTGCTTTTTCCTCACTGAAGCAAGTGAAATCCGTGCATTGCAGTACTTTGACAGATTCAAGCCTACAGCAGTTATTATGAAAGTGATACATTGCTGCAATTCACAAATATTTTGGAGAAAAAAGAAAACAGCTATCCCATTAGACAGGGAAGTGTTTGTACATAGTACATCAAGAGGCTGTGTGGTCCAGTGGTTAAAGAAAAGGGCTTGTAATCAAACACTCCCCTGTTCAAATCCCAGCTCAACGACTGACTCATTATGTGACCCTGAGCAAATCACTTAACCTCTGTCTTTGAGGCAAGTCTCTGTAAGTCACCTTGGATAAAGAGGTCTGCTAAATAAACAAATAATAATAATAGTTAGTTGAATGTACTCTGCATTTGTAAAGGATTTGCTTTTGTCAAATTGGAGGAATATGTTGGGGTATGTCTGGCCCTTGAGGATTTTCTTTTTTTCTTTTGGAAAAGTCGGCCCTCACAAAAATGTTCTTGAGTACCCCTGATCTAGGGAATCATGACTGATAAATAATTAACATTAAAACTCAAAGTACCATACTTCACTTTCCCTGTACCAACCTCATACACATTCATGTATGACTGGGTTTTGGTTGCTTAGTAACCTATGTATCACAATGTCTGTAGCATTTCAACAAGAAGCTTTTAACACAAATGTTGTTTCCAGCGGAGTAGGAAGAGGTTTGATTTTTCTTCCTGGGGATGCTGATCGACATCTGACAGAACATGAGACAGCTCACATCAATAGTAATGGAAAGTGTCAGATGTTAGGGCTTCTGACCTGGCAGTTCAGTATGTGGCACAAACAAGGCCAAATCTGATGTTGTGTATCAGACTCCGCTAATGATATTTGTACAGCACTTATTTAAATCGAACCAAATGAACTGTAAAAGGAAACAATCATTGAGTTGCATTGGCAAAATAAAATTAAAAAATACAAATAAAAAAAATGTAGGCAGAGGAGTTTGGCCTTGTAACAGGGTGCAAGCCCTTGTATAGTGCTGTTCTTCCAGTTGGCAGGGATAGGGTTAACACTATCCCTGCCAAATACATGTGCAGACTGTAGCTGGAACTTAATTGATTAATTAACAATCAATTAAGCCCAGCCACAGGTGTATATAAGGAACAGTCTCTGCACCTGTGGGAGACAAACCGAGGGGAAGGCACAGACCACAACAAGCAGGCCACAACAAGCAGACCACAACAATGCTGCCCTCCCTCAGGCCTATAACTATTTATATCTATCATCAAATTTTGCACAATTAATTTGTACAAACTTTGTAGTTGACACGCAGAACTACACTAATGCAGCTGAAATAACTTCCAGAAGTTATAAAGTTAAATTGAGGGCTTTTTGACTGGTATCATTATAAGATTCTCATAGATATAAATAGTTATAGGCCTGTCTGATTCCCAGAATAAGCATATTAAAAAATATAGTAGTTAAAAAGCATGCATACTATTAATGGATCTACTTTACATATGGCATGGCAAAAATGTTAAACAACACAGATAATACATATTTTCACTCTATTATAATCTACAATAGATTAAACAGGAAATTGGGATCCATGGGGGACTTGATAGAAAGCTCTAGTTTCCTAAGGCACCAATGTCTTAATAAAATTATACTGAGGTCAACTTTACAGGTTGTTAAAGCAGAGTTCAGTTTTTTGTTTTACTTATACAAACATTTCATAAACCAGAAAATACTTCTCTGAAAGACATCAATTTGCAAGGCTAAGGGAGTGCTATGATCTTATCTCAATGCAGTCAGGATTCAAGGAAATGCATGCACATGGATTAGGCAGTGGATAGCATGTAGAAAACAGAAAGTACAGATTAGAGGAGAAACCTCAAAATGGAGCGAGGTAACCAGTGGATTGCCACAGGGATCAGTATTATATCCTCTTCTATTCCTAATCTACATTAATGACTTAGATTCTGGTATAGTAAGCAAACGTGTTAAATTTGCAGATGACACAAAAATAGGAGGATTGGCAAACGGATGCAGCAGCAAAGGTCATCCAAAATGATCTAAACAGCATTCAGAACTAGGCAGACACATGGCAAATTACATTTAATAGGGAAAAATGTAAGGTTCTGAATGCAAGCAATAACAATGTGCATTATAAATACCATATGGGAGATACTGACATTGAAGAAGGAATCTATGAAAAAGATCTAGGAGTTTATGTAGTCAATGTGGGCAAGTATAAAAAGGCCAACAAGATGCTCAGATATATTGTGAAAAGTGATGAATTTAAATCAGGGAAAGTAATGTTAAAACTTTACAATGCATTAGTAAGACCCCAAAAGGCATGTCATATGCAGACAGGCTAAAATAATTGAATCTATGAA
The DNA here is from genome assembly GCF_017654505.1 of Polyodon spathula. Lineage (NCBI taxonomy): Eukaryota > Metazoa > Chordata > Actinopteri > Acipenseriformes > Polyodontidae > Polyodon > Polyodon spathula. The sequence continues at coordinate 24,498,466 of NC_054539.1, forward strand.
TCTATTCAGTCTTGAACAAAGAAGACTACGCAGTGATCTGATTCAAGCATTCAAAATCCTAAAAGGTCGACCCAAGGGACTTTTTCGACCTGAAAAAAGAAACAAGGACCAGGGGTCACAAATGGAGTTTAGATAAAGGAGCATTCAACAGAAAATAGGAGGCACTTTTTACACAGAGAATTGTGACAGTGGAACCAACTCACCAGTAACATTGTTAAGGCTGACACCCTGTGATCCATCAAGAAGCTGCTTGTAAGATTCTGGGATCAATAAGCTACTAACAACCAAACGAGCAAGACGGGCTGAATGGCCTCCTCTCATTTCTAAACTTGTTTATGTTCTTATATGCCTGGACTACCTGTTTGAAGTGTGTCTCAGAGGCCCTTACTTTTGTGCAGTAGTTTCAACAAATAAGAATTACACTAAACATAAATGGCCATTCAGTCCAAAAGCTTACAGAACCATTTCAAGTGAAAAAAGCCTTCCACCTATAGAAAGATTGGGGAATGGGGTCTACGAGCCTGTGGTAATTGCAACAGCTGCAGCATGATTTTCTGTAAGTTTTTCCAGCCTCCCTGTTACTGTTTTATGGGTCGGCACAGTATTGGGATAATCTTATCAAATCTTTAAAAACTGCTGCATTCCCAATTCACACACACTGTCCTCACTCCGTGTTCAGCCAAATCTATAGCAAATGTTGTTATCGATGTTTGCTTTTTATTGCCATCAGCTCCATCCACAGTAATTCTGCACATTATTGTGAAACATTCAACTTGTGTTTTTGTGGTAAAGCAATTTTCTATCCATCCATCCATCATCATTAACCGCTTAATCCTTTTACAGGGTCACGGTGAGCCGGAGCCTAACCCAGCAGACACAGGGCGCAAGGCGGGACTACACCCTGGACGGGACGCCAGTCCAATGCAGGGTAGCACACACACACACACACACACACACACACACACACACACACACACACTCACAGGGCAATTTAGAATGATCAATCAACCTGAACAGCATGTCTTTGGAATGTGGGAGGAAACCGGAGTACCTGGAGAAAACCCACGCAGAGAACATGCAGACTCCATACAGACAGACCCTTAGGCCAGAATCGAACCCAGGACCCTGGGGCTGTGAGGCAGCAGCGCTAACCACCACGCCCACGTAAAGCAATTTTGTTTGACATAATTATTTACATAACATGGTTTTCTTCTCCGGTTCTTGAAATACTTCCAAATGTGTCTTCCTTTGTTTAAATATAGAATATAAACTCAGAAAAAAACACCTGTCCTTAACCTTATAACCCTGCCGTGGAATTTATATCATACCACGCCTACTAAAGGCATGAACCCATCTCAGTATCAATCTTTCTGGTGCAACAGTTAGAAAAGTTACTTGGAGGCAACTGCCAAACCCCTTGCTTTTTTTAATATTAATATTAATGTGGCACTAGACTAGTCGGATACACGACGGACTACTGATAATAAATTACTAAAATTAATGCCGAAAAATATATGCATTTGGTGACATATGTCACATGACCATCTAGCACATTTATATACAGTTTATACGTTTAAAAGTTTAAAAGTCCCATCCCTACCACCAAATACTCTGTAGAGTGTTTGTGGAAATAACTATACAGAGTAGTGTCCAGTTCATTCCAAATATATTTATTTATTTCCCTTTTAGTTACATCAGTATAAGTTTAATTGCAGGGTTGAATCCATGTAAAAGAAAAATGAAAAGAAAGCACATATTATTGCTGTCTTTATTTTAACTTGCACCACTTCTCTGTTAGCTTCAGTAAAGAATATAAATGAAACACTCACTGGATCCTGACCCAGGAAGACATGGTGTCCGAACGTCTGTTGACAGAGTTGGGATTTAGCCAATGGCTATCTTTTAGCAGCCATTTTAATTCTAACACAACTTTGCTTCTTCTCTGTACCAGTGCAAGCTAGAAATATTGTAGAACTGACTGTACTTCCTGTCTTGGTAAAAACTCTATGGTATCTATAATCAAAATACTTCACAATAGTGCATTTCTCACAATACTATTCATATAGCTCCTGCATTAACTGAAAAACATTACTTTCATTATTAAATTATTAAATTATAGTAAACATAATACTGCTGCACATTTACTCCTACAGTTGAAAGCTAGAAAATTAAATCAATTAAAAGTTTAAGAAAGAAGGAATGTCATACAATTATATTTAGGCTCTGAAAACTTTTTTTTTTTTTTTTATATTGTTATACAGATCAAGTCCTTTGTATTCAGCCTCTCTTAAAACAGGCACATAAAATAGAGGTTACTATAAAATGGGAGAAAAACATAACACATCATATCGTGGGGGAAATTTGCTTTTAAAAAAAAGGCAAATGAAGATCAACCGGAAATACTTACAGTAATGGATGTTTGTGGTTTAACTGTGGATTGCATTTTACATACAATTGAGAATACCTATTGTTTTTTCCTGTACAACGCAAAATTTATTTTGCATGTAGCAGCTATAATTTGATTTGATAAACAAATTGGTAACTTTATTCCTTCCATGTAAAAGTAATTTAGGCAAGTTGCATCAAATTGCCAGTAAACATGTGCTGTACATGGTCAGATAAGAGACTCCAATAAATCATAAATTAGGTATGCAGGGTGTAACATTCCCCTTCTCTCTCACAACACATGTATTGTAGCATATTCTGAAATTAATTAAACTGCACGCTGTTTATGCTCACTTTTAATTGCTTCTCTGTTATTATTATGATCAAACCGATTGACTCATGCCAGGTCCTTTGTTTTAATTTTTGTTAACGAAATGTGTTTGGTAACTAAATAGGAAAACACACTTACAAACAACTTTATTCTAATGGTTAAAACCTATGAAAGAGAAACATTTCAAAATATCCCAAATAAGTGGCTGTCCCAATTAAACGAGAGGCTTTTGAGAGGACATTAGTCACACTTCTATTCATAATTTATGCCATGATCGAGAGAAGTATTTTATACTGTTTTTTTTTTTTTATTATTATTTTGAAATGAAAAGAAAAATAATGAAATCACATCACATTATGAATAAATGTTAAATGCATCCTTTGAAATATGAGTCAATTGGGTTTTTTTTTTTTTTTTTTTTTTTATTCCTAAACAAAACTGTTTAGGAACTGTTTAACACTGTTTCTTCAGCATGGGGCCAGAAATTCAAGCTTCCTGACTTAATACTGCTGTTTTCAAACTGCTGCAGGATTTCACCTCTACCTTTTCATAAGGTAGAGACACCTGCGATGTTAACATGCCAAATTTCTTTGCTACAGTAGCCTGAGAAACCACAGGAGACCAGCTCTTCAAGAGTTCAACCTTCTGAACCTGAGGCAAATCTACTTGTTTTTGCTTCTCAGCCAAATTGACAGCAGCTATCAACTAGTACAGTACATGAACCTAACACTTTCTAACAAATATATACTGAACATGTGTCTTCTTTTCTAGTGCCTCCTTGTGCTCTATTTTCATAAGGGATTTGTACACTTTTAATGTTTTGTACATGTTGTGAACTAATCTGGATTATAAAATGGGTATTTTAAAACTCTAGCCTAACTGGTCCAAACAGCAGACATATTGGAATCTATTGCAATAAACATGACTAATGAGATGTATGTAAATGCTGACCTTTTGGGAAACCAAAGTGTACATGAGATATTGAGTCTGAATCGGACACCAATCATTAATTAATGAAAAAAAGCAAAGTAAGCATTCAAATCAATTCAAAACTCGCCATTCTGATCGCTAGCCTCTGCTCCTTCTCCCTGAACTATGGGGTTTCCCTATCCCATTCTGAAAATAAATAGTTTTAAAAATATATCTTAAAAGAGACTTTGGTGGTTAAATGGATGTTTTGTTGAAACTGCCTCCAGTCTATGTATGTTCTTCTCCTCTGGTTGGTATCATCTCCTGCCCTGCCTGCTGTCACCGGTTCCACCCCCTGCACAGCTGTGTGATCTGATGCAGAACATTTAGAAATCCATGTCGACAATTCCTCCCGTACCTTTCTCTCCACACATATGTGTCCAGGTACGATGGTATCATCTCTTGTGCTGTGCTCTGCATTGTTTTAAATTGTTTCTTAACACAGTCCAGTAGTTCTCAACATTGTCCAGCCATAAACTGCAAAGTCAATTTGATGACCGGGTATCCATAATGCAAATAACGTCTTTCTTGCCACTGTTAAGTGGTAGCACAGATCTGGTAAGGATACCTCCTTACCCAGCATAACAAAGGACGATAAAAAAAAAAAAAACAGCACTTCACCTGATACAGTCGCAGGTCTTGTGAGGAAGGTTCTGCGCGATTGAAAGGCAGACTCATTTGTGCTGTGTCGTGATGAAAATGGCCAGTAATATTTTATTATAAGAAGTATAATTAATCAAAGAAAAACTGTACTTTCAATGGCAGTGTTCAATTCAGCATCTATAATTTTTTTTCTTATTTTTTTAGTTAATATATTTTTGGTTTTATTAAAAAAAAAAGTTAACTGGACTATTTTTTCGAAGCTAAGGTTTAGGTGGAAGAATATTTAATACAATTTTTTTTTTTTGTTAATTAAAAAACGTTTTAACTTTTTTTTTTTTTTTCAAAAAGTTAACCCATTTTATAAGCGCAATAAGGAAGTTCAAGGTGTGTGATATACTCTAATATCACCACGCCTTGGGCGGTTGAAGACACTCAGTTTCGTGATATCAGAGTACATTACATACCCTGTCATGCCTTATTGCTTACTTAGCCAATACAATCTAACTGAATCAAATTGAAATGAGTGAAAAGGCCATGGAGAAATAGCTGTTAACTATGATCAGCAACTTCCGACAAAAGGATTGACAGCAACGCATACACATTTTACTAATTTTAGTTTGTTTATTATTTCTGTATAATTTCTAGATGGATCAATGCTGATGTTCACATTATTATAGTGCAATACTGCAGAGTGTTGTAAGAAACACATTGAAAGTAAAAATGCAGGACTGGTTAACGTACAAGAGCGCGCTGACAATTTTTCTTCCCTAGGTGCTACCATTAAAAAAAAAAATACTTCAAGTTTACATATAGAAAAATTCTAAGAGAAAATGTATGTCCTGCAAAGTATTACATAAGGTTTATTGGAGTTATTTTGTTGACTCTGTCCTTTAATTGTTTTTTCTCACTGTGATTTGTTTTTGCCAAACCTGCTCCTAGTTGTCACTTTTTACCTGATCAGATTATTATCAGCTCATTGAATGGCGCATTACCAACTATTCTGAGGTGTATCTCGGGGAGTGCTTGGCAAGTCTATTTGTTCACCAACAGATCAGAACAAGGAACTAAACCAAAAACAACAGGTGCATCCAGTAGATTATCATCTGTAAAGTCAAATGAATTTAATGCCGGCATGCTACTGGTAAATTCTATATCCTTCTTAAAAGTTAATTTACGTCTCCAGCAATGTCTTATTTTCTTCAGGAAAATGTATTTATTAAAAAAAAAAAAAAAAAATGTTGTCTGCCAGGTCTATCATCTGCCTGTGGGGGGAGTTCAAAGTGTAAAATTAAACAATTTTGTGACACATTAGTTTCTTATCCCACTAAACAGAAATAAAACAGGCAATACTGAAAACATGAGAGTGGCCACCATCACTGTGCAGCTGTTCAGGAGAATGTTGAGGGGTGCTGAGAAGGTCACTGCATCCAATCTAAAATGGAACTTATCCAAGGAGTTGCAAAAGAAAAGATGGAAAAAAGAAAGAACTCCAAATAGTTTTAGTATGGCACATCTGCTAATGTAATGAAAACCTGAATGTTTCCCTTTGATCTTGGTAAATGGAAACACTATTTTAAATTAGTTTTATTAATGTGTACATTTAAAAACATCTAAAACAACTGACAACTGGTGAGTGAAATACTATTCCCCATAGAGAACCCTCTTTAGAAACACCCAAGAAAGGTTTTCTGCCTGAATAGCAGACCTTATTTGGTTAATCAAAACAGTGTTAAAATAAAGTGTGAGTACATCTTGTTTTGGGAATTTCTAAAATATATGAAGAGGAGTCAATATGTTAAAAAGTTTTACATATGGATCTCCCCAGAAGCTCAACTGGTAGTGTGGTTTGAATTAGACAAGTCGGAAATCTTGGCTGGGAAACCACAGGGATCGTTGCATTGATCTTTGTGGAAGTGTGGTGGAAGGGATGGGGGGAGGGTAATAATGTGCCTCTTCAATTTTTAGCCCTCGTCTCCAGGGATCAGTAATTTGGTAAACATCAATTGCTGAGATGCTCAAAATGATGGTTTTATTATACAATGGCAAGAAAAATTCCTGAGCTCTGATTGGTCAGATTTGCACAAGACCTGTGATGTTATCCCTATATAACATCATGGATCTTGTACCGGCAACCTACGGCTTCGTGCCCAACCAACTGAGGTGTGATGTTATCCCAGCAACACACATCCTGCCATGCATTATTCCTTTATTTAAATAGTGCCTGGCAAACAACAGTGAGTCATTCACATTTTGTTAGCAACATATATTTTAGGAAGCAAGAAGCTCCTTAAAATTGTTCAAAGTCAAATTATGTCTGATTGATTTGACATCTAATGTATCCTTTATGCCTCTGGCAATATGTGTGTATTGATTGTTTGTACTACATTACAATTTAAATGATGCATGGAGTGAATTGTTAGGTGGAGGAATGACATACGTATTTGTACAAATCAATTGTTTGCATTAGTTTTTTGTTCAATTTGGGCTGCAATTCAGACCTTCAGGTCTCAACCTGCAGCATATGAAGTAATCAGGTACCTATTAATCAACTGAAACAGACATGCAAATAAGCCGATACAGAGTTTGGCACATATACTGTACTGCAGGAGCATCAATAAAATAGAAGAGCAAGGAGTCTTGCAGCATGCTTTAAAAACATGTTTATCACCCCGTGTGAATGGGAGAGAATGAATCTGAGCTGCATATCTACCTCCCGATCAAGAAGGGGCGCCAAGTAAGGTTGGTGGTACACCTTCACAGGAATAGGTCAACTCGATGGTAAAATTGAACTGGAAGTCAGCCATCTTGGAAAAAGGCTGTAGCTCTAAGACTGATAAACAACTCTGTTGTGATCAGCTGTGTTGTGTAGAGTGTGGTACCGCACTGATCACAGGGAGGAGTTTGGCAGTACAAAGGAGACACAGCTACGTGAGTACGGCCCCTTACGCTGAAACACTAATGTGCCGGAGCACTGTGCTTTTGTTTTGTTATTGTTTTGCAGATGAATAGCAGCTTGGGAGCTGCAGCCACGGACCCAGGACATACACCCTGGAGCACCACTGCCTCTGCACGGCACAGCACCACGGCAAGGATTTATTGCACCTGGAGCACTTTTCCGTGCACTTCCAGAATTAATGTATTGGGATTATTATTTGTTCAATCTCTCTGTTTGGGACACAAAACCTGCAATTTTAACCCCCAAACCATTGCTGATACAAGGGGTGATTATTAAAAATGTATTGTTTTATTGGAAATATACCCTCCTGATTGGACATTCACTTATTCCCATACCACTCACATCCTGATACCCAGTCAAAGCTTTATTAGTTGGATGCTATTAATCATAATTAGGCTGGTTACTGTAAACCCACAAGAAACAGAATTCTGTTCATGGGTACAACTAAGAGGTTTGTAAATAAGGTCAGTCATTTTAAATTTGCTGACCCATCAGTTTCTCGTGAATATGGCCCTTATTGAAAAACCTTATGCCTAGTGTCGATTTTTTCAATTTTTTGTTGTAAGGCTTAAAATTCTAAAGAGATCGCCTTAAACAAAAATATTTCAGGATTTAAGGTATGAACAGTATTCACTATTTTGTGTCAAACTGGGTGAACCAAGGACACCTACCGTGCATGAAACATATTTTTTGATTATAGTATGAACAATATTGTGAGTATCACAGACAACCGGCTATGGCAAACACTATTGAAAAAGCTTCTCCTCGAATGGTTTATTCACACAGAGCGGTGCTTCACTGCTCTACAAAAGCTCTCTAAAGCCTATAAAGCTTTGATGTATCAATTCATGTTAAGATACCAATCACTGAATAATACAGTGAATTACATTATTTCATGAATGAGCGTATTGTAATTGTTAATATTCCTTGGAGAAAAAAAACAAAAGGATTGTATGTAACAAGCAAACAAGGAAATTTGCTTTAAGGGTAGGTAAGCCTACTTCAAAAGTTTTTTTAGCAGTTTCAGTGCGTTAACCTTCATATTTGCTACATGCAAATAAAAAAAGACAATTATTTGCACAGGCTAATAAAACAAAATACAGAATGCACATTCAAGTTTCACACAGAATTCAACCTAATACTCTACACATGTGTGGACAATGCACAGGTAACTAATTTTTTCATAATCTAAATGTGTCCCTTTAATCACCAACTGGAAAACAT
>NC_054539.1:24511933-24526933 GCF_017654505.1 Polyodon spathula
TTGTTGACAGATGCACATTTTGACCAGTCTTGGCCATAAAAGCCTGTAGCTCTTGAAAAGTTGCCATTGGCCTCTTGAGAGCCTCTCTGATCAGTCTCCGTCTTGCTCAGTCACCCAGTTTGGAGGGACGGCCTGATCTAGGCAGGGTCTTGGTGGTGCCATACACCTTCCACTTCTTAATAATTGTCTTGACCGTGCTCCAAAGGATATTCAAGGCCTTTGATATTTTTTTATACCCATCCCCCAGTCTGTGCCTTTCAACAACTTTGTCCCAGAGTTCTTTTGAAAGTGCTTTGGCGCTCATGGTTGAGTCTTTGCTTTGAAATGCACTACCCAGCAGAGGGAATCTACAGGAACTGCTGAATTTATCCTGAAATCATGTGAATCACTACAATTTAACACAGGTGGAGGCCACTTAACTTGGTGTGTGATTTTGAAGGCGACTGGTTACACCTGAGCTAATTTAGGACTGCTATTACAAGGGGGGTGGACACGTATCCAACCAAGCTATTTCAGTTTTTATTTGTAATTAATTTTCCACAAATTTCTAGAATATTTTTAATTCCAGGCTATAAGGCAACAAAAGGCGAAAAGTTTGAGCATGACATATATATATATATATATATATATATATATATATATATATATATATATATATATATATATATATATATATAGATAGATAGATAGATAGATAGATAGATAGATAGATAGATAGATAGACAGAGGGAGGGAAGAAAGAGAGAGAACAAGGAGACACAGAACAATAAACACAAGGAGCTGTCAAAAAGTTGCTTTACACAAACAACCCAAATAAAAAGGATAACTCCACTGGAGTCCTGCACTATTCACAACAGGAAGTCCTTATGGTCCCTTACCATCCCTAAACATATACAGAACCACTCTAGCCAAACTAAACACACCTGATGCTCTCTGTTCTTCTGCAGCAGACCATGCACTTCCTACTTCCACCTTGATAAAGGATACGAATAACATGACCTTTGGGCACTGACCTCAATCTGTGTCTGAAAGAGTCTCCACCCCTTTATCCAGGCTTCTATTACCTGACCCATTTCTTTGGCATGTATATTAAATTACAAAGCCCTAAATAACATAACAAAAAGTAAATTGACACCAGCAAATAAAAAGAGAATATCTATTTCAGAAAAGTACTGCCTTCATTACATATCAACCACTAGCCCACTGACATATAAATCATAATTATTTGTCCTCAGTCACAAAGTAAAATATAGTTTCAAGATTTAAAATGAGCTGCCTCTCAAAATGAGCTAAGGATCACAAGAATCAACTCAACTGCAACTTGAAGATGGAATTCAGAAACCTGTAATACTCCTAAAGGTTCAAATGATTTCTCTTGTGTCTGATGCAAACAATGGTTTTATGTAAATGGTTAAAACACTGTGTGGCAGAGCAAAGCTCTTCCCTTTAAATTGGCAGGGATGGGGTTAACTTCCCCTACCTGCCTGGGTTTATTATGTTCAGGTGGCTGGGGTTGATTAGTTGATTAGGTTGATTAACGATCAATCAGCGCCCAGCCACCTGATATAAAAGGAGGCCTCTGCTTCTCATTTGGAGAGAGGGAGCTGAGGAAGCAGGTTGGTTTTTTTTGGGTTGTTTAGAAAGTTTGAATCCAGTGAAGGCATTGCCCAGCCTGGAAACTGTTATTTTTGTAAGTTTTGCTTTTTATCTTTTTTGTGTTTAAATTGCTTTGTTTTGGCCCTTGTGCCCTTTCATTTTTGTGTTTATTTATAATAAAATAGTTATTTTTTTGAACTGCAGTCTGTCTCTGGGCCTCTATCCACTCGCCAGCCTGCCACACACTGTTTAAATGTATGATTGTCACATGAACGCAAGTCATCTACACGTGATACCTGTTCATTTAATGGACATTACAGTAGGCCTGCTACATTATTGAGAAATGTAATTTAGCAGTAAATCTGATCTTTTGAGACTGAATACAGTATTATTTATTTCAAACACAATGGTGTAAGCTTAAATGATCTAAACAGAGAAGAACTTAAGCAAAAGGAGGTGACTATTACTTTCATAGCTCAAGGCCCTCCATGAGATTTGACATCCATTTGGACCCCTACCAAATGAAATATGGTGAGAATCGTTATCTTTGCAATCCCTACCTGTTGTTCTATAGTGGTACAAGGAAATTAAAAGAGAAAACCAAAACTGTGATATTTTCTGGTATACTACCGGCACCTTGCAAAGGACCATATGGACAGCTGGAAATAACTAATCAAAACGCATGGTTGAAGATGTGGTGCACACGGGAAGGCTTCACCTATCTTGATCATTGGACCACATTCTACAACGAGGACTATCTGTATAGACGGGATGGACTGCACTTAAATAACAAGGGAACCAGTCTACTTGGAGAAAAGATCCTTGAGCAGGTTCAGAAGCATTTAAACTAGAAAGGAAGGGGGGAGAAATCAACAAAAAAACAGAAGGGAGACCGCATCAAAACAAGAACAACAACTCGGGTAAGACAACCATTAAATGTATTTATCTAAATGCTAGAAGTATCAGAAACAAAATTCTAGAACTTGAAGCTACTGCACTAACAGGTAACTATGATGTGATAGGTGTTACAGAAACGTGGTTGTTTGAGAATGATGGGGACGAATATAATATTTGTGGGTATACACTGTATAGGAAAGACAGGCAGGACAGAAGAGGAGGAGGGGTAGCGCTATACATAAGAAACAGTCTTGAAGCCCAGGTGTTAAACCTGGACAAAGAAAATAAAACCGAATCAATATGGGTCAGAATAACGGACAAAAATTCAAAGGGCATAATAATAGGAGCATGCTATAGACCGCCAGATTCAGATGGTGAGCACAATAATCTGTTATACAATAACATTAGAAATGCATGTAGCAAAGGAGAAGCCATACTAATGGGGGATTTCAACTTCCCCCAAATAAAATGGGAAAACCCGGTGGGTAGCACGAAGGATGAAATAGAAATGGTGGAAATGACAAATGACTGCTTCCTAACACAATTTGTCAAGGCACCGACTAGAGGGGAGGCATGCCTTGATTTAGTCTTTTCAAATAACGAAGATAGAATAACTAAAACAGAGGTCAGAGAACCACTGGCAAACTCAGACCACAACATGGTCTCATTTGAAGTGTTTTTTAAAACACCAAAAGTAATGACTAAAGCTAAGGTTTACAATTTTAGAAAAGCAAACTATGAAGGTATGAAACAGAGACTAACAGAAGCAGATTGGAGTAAAATAGAGAAAACACAAATTCAGAGAGCTAGGAAGTAAATTAAAAGAGAAAACCAAAACTGTGGTATTTTCTGATATACTACTGGCACCTTGCAAAGGACCATATGGACAGCTGGAAATAACTAATCAAAACGCATGGCTGAAGATGTGGTGCATACGGGAAGGCTTCACCTATCTTGATCATTGGACCACATTCTACAACGAGGACTATCTGTATAGACGGGATGGACTGCACTTAAATAACAAGGGAACCAGTCTACTTGGAGAAAAGATCCTCGAGCAGGTTCAGAAGCATTTAAATTAGAAAGGAAGGGGAGAGAAATCAACAAAAAAACAGAAGGGAGACCGCATCAAAACAAGAACAACAACTCGGGTAAGACAACCATTAAATGTATTTATCTAAATGCTAGAAGTATCAGAAACAAAATTCTAGAACTTGAAGCTACTGCACTAACAGGTAACTATGATGTGATAGGTGTTACAGAAACGTGGTTGTTTGAGAATGATGGGGACGAATATAATATTTGTGGGTGTACACTGTATAGGAAAGACAGGCAGGCCAGAAGAGGAGGAGGGGTAGTGCTATACATAAGAAACAGTCTTGAAGCCCAGGTGTTAAACCTGGACAAAGAAAATAAAACCAAATCAATATGGGTCAGAATAACGGACAAAAATTCAAAGGGCATAATAATAGGAGCATGCTATAGACTGCCAGATTCAGACGGTGAGCACAATAATCTGTTATACAATGACATTACAAATGCATGTAGCAAAGGAGAAGCCATTCTAATGGGGGATTTCAACTTCCCCCAGACAAAAAGGGAATACCTGGTGGGTAGCACGAAGGATGAAATAGAAATGGTGGAAATGACAAATGACTGCTTCCTAACACAATTTGTCAAGGCACCGACTAGAGGGGAGGCATGCCTTGATTTAGTCTTTTCAAATAACGAAGATAGAATAACTAAAACAGAGGTCAGAGAACCACTGGCAAACTCCAGTTCCTATCCAGTTTTAAATAACTTTAGCATAACTGAGGCAGAAGTGTTAAAGGGACTAGGAGCTCTTAAAATAAACAAATCCCCTGGGCCAGATGAGATCCTCCCAGTAGTACTCAAAGAAATGAAAGAAGTAATTTACAAACCGCTAACCAAGATCACGCGGCAATCTCTTGACACAGGGGTGGTATCGACAGACTGGAAAATTGCAAACGTAATACCGATCCACAAAAAGGGAAACAAAACTGAACCAGGTAACTACAGACCAGTAAGCCTGACTTCTATTATATGCAAACTTATGGAAACTATAATAAGATCCAAAATGGAAAATTACCTATATGGTAACAGGGTCCTGGGAGACAGTCAACATGGTTTTAGGAAAGAGAGACCGTGTCTAACTAACTTGCTTGATTTTTTGGAGGATGCAACATCGATAATGGATAATTGCAAAGCATATGACATGGTTTATTTAGATTTTCAGAAAGCTTTTGACAAAGTCCCGCACAAAAGATTAATTCTCAAACTGAACGCAGCTGGGATTCAAGGAAACACATGTACATGGATTCGGGAGTGGTTAACATGTAGAAAACAGAAAGTACTTATTAGAGGAAAAACCTCAGAATGGAGTGTGGTAACCAGTGGTGTACCACAGGGATCAGTATAAGGTCCTCTGCTATTCCTAATCTACATTAATGATTTAGATTCTGGTATAGTAAGCAAACTTGTTAAATTTGCAGACGACACAAAAGTAGGAGGAGTGGCAAACACTGTTGCAGCAGCAAAGGTCATTCAAAATGATCTAGACAAGATTCAGAACTGGGCAGACACATGGTAAATGACATTTAATAGAGAAAAGTGTAAGGTACTGCACGCAGGAAATAAAAATGTACATTATAAATATCATACGGGAGATACTGAAATTGGAGAAGGAATCTATGAAAAAGACCTAGGAGTTTTTGTTGACTCAGAAATGTCTTCATCTAAACAATGTGTGGAAGCTATAAAAAAGACTAACAAGATGCTCGGATACATTGTGAAAAGTGTTGAATTTAAATCAAGGGAAGTAATGTTAAAACTGTACAATGCACTAGTAAGACCTCATCTTGAATATTGTGTGCAGTTCTGGTCACCTCGCTATAAAAAAGATATTGCTGCTCTAGAAAGAGTGCAATGAAGAGCGACCAGAATTATTCCGGGCTTAAAAGGCATGTCATATGTAGACAGGCTAAAAGAATTGAATCTGTTCAGTCTTGAACAAAGAAGACTACGTGGCGACCTAATTCAAGCGTTCAAAATTCTAAAAGGTATTGACAGTGTCGACCCAAGGGACTTTTTCAGCCTGAAAAAAGAAACAAGGACCAGGGGTCACAAATGGAGATTAGACAAAGGGGCATTCAGAACAGAAAATAGGAGGCACTTTTTTACACAGAGAATTGTGAGGGTCTGGAATCAATTCCCCAGTAATGTTGTTGAAGCTGACACCCTGGGATCCTTCAAGAAGCTGCTTGGTGAGATTTTGGGATCAATAAGCTACTAACAACCAAACGAGCAAGATGGGCCGAATGGCCTCCTCTCGTTTGTAAACTTTCTTATGTTCTTATGTTCTTATATATTCATTATGAATCTAAAAAGTACGATACAGCTAAATGCAAGGTAGTAAGTATTACACTTAAAATCAACCCATTGCTTGGTCCCCTTGCAAACCACTGACCTACACAGAATGTCCTTACCAAGTTTGTCACAATATAAGTGGTTCTTTAAATATTAAAAAAAAAAAAAAAAAAAAAAAAAAGTTGTGGTAACCAATACAGGTAAAAAAAAAACCCTAAAATTCTAATATGCATGTCATTCTCCTACAAAATTATTTTGTTCTGCTTTGCATTTAAATTAGGGCTGCTCCGATTAATAGATTAATCAGACCGTTTAATCAGCTAAAGAGTTGATCACAGACTATTTTTACAATTTAATCATGCAGAATTTTATTTTTGTATATAGTATAAAATAAAAAATAGAAGATCAGAATTTTCTCTGCGGCAGTCTAATCATGAGTGAGCGGAGGTGGGATATAAACAATTGAAGGTCTTTATTAGATTTAACCATTGGGGAAGTCAGAGATCTCCCCTGTTTTTACAGCTGTCCAATCATCAGTGAGCAGAGGCGGGACATAAATATGATAGGGTAAGCGGTGTAAGAATAGCTGAATTCCATGCGATCTTGCTTGTTACAGAGACTGTTGTTGAGAATTATACTGAACACTTTTAAGTAATATTTCAAATTGCTTTTTACAAATAAAGAAATGTCATAAGACAACGTAGACATTGTAGTCAATTTGGTTACAAATCAATTTTCAAGAAGAACTTTCTCAAAAAAAATGGAGGTATAGACAACAAATACCTGAACTGACACAGGAAAGGAAGGGAAGGGATATACTTGCCACTTCCAAAATTTAAATTATTAAAGGTAGCCGGTAGCTGTCAATTTAAAAAAAGTACACTGTTGGAAATGCATTTTGTTCAGTACAGAAAAGGCTACAGCAATGTACACTGTCTAACGAAGTCAGCACAAAAACATGAGTATTCACAAAGCCACCTGCTAGCCACTGTTACACTCAAAACATTTGGAAAAACCCGGATTGATGTTCAATTCGATGAGCAGAAGCATAGGGATTTAATACATCACAATGAGCAAGTAAGAAAAACCTAAGAGGTTCTTAGATTGATTCTGTTGTTTACCCTGGCAAGCAAGAACTGGCATTCAGAGGGCATGATTCAAACAGAAGTAATTATGTGGAATTACTTTCTCTGATTTCTGAATATGAAAGCATGGTAAGCAATCACTTGTCAATAGCCATAGTATTCTCGGGTACCTCTAACAAGATTCCAAATGTCTTAATCTCTTTGGTGCCTCAGGTTCTGCTAGATGCAGAAGTACAGGAGGAAGGCAAGTATGTAGCTGTGTAAACAACCCATATTCTGTGAAAATGTGTTTCATTTACTAAAATAAAAATAATAATAAAAATGCTTTTAAAAAGTCCAAATTACCACTGGGATAATTTTTTTTTTTTTTAGATTCTATTGATTTTTTCATATTACTATGCAGGACAGCTGCTATAATATCGTTATTATAGCACTCAACAGTCATTTATTATACCAATGTCATTTTACAGAAAAAAACAAAAACATCTTACTAATGTTATCTGAGCATAGGAAGTTTTGTTGCTTTACTGTAACCCTTATTAGCAGATATTACTGGAACCATTGCCTATTTTGAAAAAATAAAATAAAATCTGTAGCTATATATGAAGGAAAATGTTTAATATAACTATATACTCACACAAGAACATATTCTCTGGCAAAATCATTTTGAAACAGTGCTGTGAAGCGGAGAGTAAGTGAGAGACTGAGATTATTATTATTTATTTGCCGTGATCCGCGGCTGACAGTGGTCCTTTTATTTTATTTATTTTACCAGTGTTCCCAATAAACAGTTTGGACAAATACTACCTGTGTGAACCTGTTTGTTTTCACAGAGCGTTACAATATACAGTATACAAGTGTTGCTGATGCAGTCTGGGCGAAATTTGGGCTTGCTTGGTATTGCAAAAACCACTGATCAAGCCTCAGTGCAAAGCTCAATCAGTGTTTTTTTTTTTTTTTTTGCATCACAAAACGATCCATTTTGTGTACTCTGTGCAGCACGGCGTGAAACTTTCACTGATTCATAAACTCGCCCCTGATTGATTATTAATTATTATTATTATTATTAATAATAATAATAATATAATAATAATAATAATAATAATAATAATAATAATAATAATAATAATGTTAGTCCCACTCAATACTTAGTCACTTTCATGAAATCAGTAAAAATAATAATTATTATAATATTATCATATTAATTTATTATTATAATAATAATAATAATAATAATAATAATAATAATAATAACTGAGAACTTGCATGATTAAAGTTTTCAAAATGATTACTATTGTTATTGTTAAGATTTTTTTAGATTATTATTTTTTCTTCTTCCTAAAACTTTAAACTGCTGCTGCTTCAAAGCTGTGTGACCGATCAGGTTCTGACTTGGCAGGTAACAAGCTGGATACATTGGCTGTCAGAGGCTGAACATTTTTTGCTGCTGCATCCTTGCAATTGGCGCCATGACACATTTTTCGATAAAACCTTTCGACATCTTCTTCTTGGGAATCGGTGAAGCGATTGATCTGAAATTTGGCATAAATCATCTGCATCCAAACCCGCATCACGTTTACGAAGCAGAAGTTGCTGTGATAAATTTTCATGTCAAAATGGCTGCCACAAATCTTATCGAAACGCGCCCCTAACAACAAACTGCTGCAGTTTAAAAACCATTTGTCCAACAAACTCCAAACTTGGTACTTATTGTCCCAGTAACAATGGGATACAAATATGTGAAAATGGTGATGTTTTATAAAGCAAAATGGCCACCACATATACGTTTTATATTTGAAATTTAAACCTGTGTCAGCTGACAAACGATTTACTTGACTAACTCCAAACTTCACAAGCATCTTCACTGATACTGTATCAGTACAACTGACTTTTAAAAAATTGTGTTGTCTGGAAACAAAAATTGCCGTTTGACGCATTTTTTTGAAACCTTTCGAAATCTTCTTCTTGGGAACCAGTGAAATGATTGAGCTGAAACTTTGCATATATCATCAGCATCCAAACCCACATCAAATTTGCGAAGCACAAGTTTCTGCAATAAATTTTAATGTCGAAATGGCTGCCACAAACTTTAATGAAATGCTGCCTTAACAGCAAACTGCTGGTATTTGAACACCGTTTGACCATCAAACTCCAAACTTGGTAGTTATCGTCCCAGTAACAATGGGATACAAATATGTGAAAATGGTGATGTTTTATAAAACAAGATGGCCGTCAGTTATACATTTACATTTGAAATTTAAACCTCCGTCAGTTGACAAACAATTTTACAACTGACTTTTAAAAAAATGGTGTTGACCTGAAACCAAAATGGCTGTTTGATGCATTTTTTTTTTTTTTTTGTTTTAACTAAACCTGCTTCTTCCAGTAATTGCTTAAGCGTTTGGTACTGGTACTGGGGCTTGGAAGCCGCAAAACTGTCTGTCAGTTCTAGTTATTATTATTATTATTTTTATTATTATTATTATTATTATTATTATTATTATTATTATTATTATTATTATTATTATTATTGTTGTTGTTGTTGTTATTATTGTTATTACTAAAATTAAATTATTATTCAAACTACAATTCTTTTTGTTTTGTTTATTTTTTATTTATTTTTTGGTCCTGCAGTTCAGAATGGAAATCTTATGTGGTTGTATGGAAATGTGTTTACCAGCGTTGCCAAACAAAACGAAAATACAAAGTATTTATTTAAAAAATACTTTTATTTCTAAATTATGATGTGTCCTGAATTTTTGGTAGACATGATAGAGGCAACGGAATCAGGTTTTCTAATCTGCCCGTGACTGGCAGCTGCAAACTCAGGTTTCGGTAGTAGGCTACTGGCAGTGGATTCCGTTTGTCTTTTTGCAACACCTACCGACGGCAACCAGGGAATATTAATAATGCTAATGATGTCATCAAAAAGAGGCAGATTTTCATTCTTGAACAACGGCAGTCGCCCGTATTCTCAAATAATTTTATGAACAGCAATATAGACAACTTTTGTTAGTTTTAAACTAAATTAGTTGTGTTACGGCAGCTGGCAAGTACTTTTATGAATAGGGCCCTAAGAATCTTAGGTTAACCTACATGACTGTACTTCACATAGCAATGTGTAAGTAACAATTACTGCATTTACAGGGTGGCATCACGTGTTAACTCTGATGCTGCAGACACTTTTGCACTCGTTACATGTCAACATTATTCAACTGTGTAAACAGAAAATAATTGCCACCATAATCTAGGGAGGGTGAATGTTCCTTTCCTGTTTACTTTTACTCTCCCAACTTTGTGGCTCCAGACTCTCTTGTGATTGATATGCTGTAACATATGTAAAAAACAGACTTTTACAGACTTTTAACAATGTATTCATCAGAAGCAGCATAATTTCATTTTCTACAAATAAAATTTACTTACCAAATCAGCATGGGATTAGTTTGATATTTATTTTTTTTAATCAGAAAGCAATCTTCTTTTCCTAAAAAACAAAAGAAATGGGATTCATATTAATAAGACATTTCCTGCCAAAGTAGCATGATATTCTAGTAAGAAATCAAACCAAAAGACTTCTTTAATACCTTATAAAGGCAGCTATGACACTTCTTTTTAGATTGTACAAAAGTGTAGCAGATGCAGCTACTTCAGTTGTATTGTGCCAAGCAAAACACAAACATAAAATTCCAGTACCTTCAAATGCCCAGCTATAATAAGACCTGGACTCATACCACAAATGAACTCTTTCCAGAACATCTCATGTTTCACTGAATTTTAGTTGGGGACTGAATAAAGAATCCTTCAAATACCACACTCAAAAACTAAACAAACTTACAGGAGACGACACCATTAGTTATTCTCAATTTGTTGTTAATAAATGCTAAGGCCTTGCTCTGAGCGTTATCAAAACAAAGAGACTTAAGCTTAAAAGGGTTTACTGAAACTGCACTTTAAGCTTGCTTCTTTGAAAAGAAATCTGGCCTACCAAGTACTAATAAAATAACAACAGAGTTCCAGTATGTACAGTTGGAATTTAAATGCAGTACCCAAAATAAGCATGCACATACTGTTAAATTAAAATGCAGCAGCATTTTACTGTTTGTCAAAGACATTTAGATAAAGGGTGCTAAATATAATGTTTCTAGAATATGGTAAAACTGTTTACAACATGCTATACATGACAGAAAACTGGTTTCTAAAAGACTAATGGATCTAACTTGATTGTCTGCATTTCTCTTTAAACACGCTATTCTCCAATACTCTGTCCTGGTACATCAGGTCAGCAAGTTAGAGATCAATAGACTCTGTACATTACTGCAAATCCTACAAAACCTAAGGCTCACTTTGTTGCTGTGACATTAGACACTGAAGTGTTGGAAAACAGAAGTGGGCTGCAAATACTGTATTTTTGGCCAGTTTTCACGGACGCTTCCTATATCACTGCAATCCAAAAAGACTATGATTTATTTACAAATGTTCCCAACTGGAGTGTTCCAGTGTTGTGCGGAAACAGGAGTTTCATTTAGTATTTTCAGCCTGTAATCTCCAGTATAACCCATGAATATGTTTAATATCAGGCTTGCATCCGTTGACATTTGATTCCCATTCAACATTCACTTATTCTGTAGCACTAACGCTGTGATTATACTTCCAAAATATACAATACTTGACACAGCACTGGGTACCTTGAATTAAAGTACACTCAATGTCAGTCCTCAAAGAGATGCTTGAATGATGTATTGCAGCCCTTCCTAGCCTTTCAATAGTAGATTACTTTGTTTTAATAAACACACACTGAATAAATGTGTTAAATTAAAAACATATGTGGCTAAGGGCAAAATGGTTGTCCTAGATTCGTAACAGGCATACCTTTTGTTCATTATACTTTTATTATGTGTGTGGGTGTGTGTGTGAAGATGTATATAGGTGCCATATATTACGACCAGCTCATCCTGGGTGGCAAAGAGTGGGTAAAACTGTCAGAAATCCCACCCACCACATAAATAAAGCACCATCACCATCCAGTTCATATAACTCCCTGCTTTCTGTGCTTTTGCCACAAACTTCAAACATGTTTTTTCTTTCTTTAAAAAAAAAAAAAAACAATTGTTGGAAAAGTAAATATTAACCCTTTAATATGTGTTTACACTGTTTGCTTGTTTTTTTTTTTTTTTATACACATATTTATTTCAATATTTTGAGAGCACTTTTCTCACTAAACATGCCCACTCTCTCCTTTGAAACACTGTCACATAATTTCTTGCTTTGGTTTTTATTGACTAAAAGCTGTAATAGCCCATTTGTGCGTTAGCTAGATCATGCATACAAAACCAAAAAAAGGACCACACTGTTAAAGCTACTAAACTTTGAATTTACTGGATTGAGTTAAACTGGTGGCACACGTAAATGCCTTCCAAAACCTGCTATCCCACCTAAAAGTTTATAGATTTTGATACTATATTAAAAAAAGCAAGGCAAAAGCATCTCTAATCTCTGTACATCTAATATCCTATGCACCCTCCATAAATAAAACGTGATACTGCTTGTTGAAACCCAGTGAAGGTTGTTCACATTTTCAGAAATGATCATGGATTATACAGGTAGTGTGAATAGGGTTTTACATAGTATTAAATGGTCTGAAATTACACCCTCATCATTTTATCTCATCACTGTCCTCAAAATATAGCCTATAAACTGTTCTCTATTTTAGTTTCTCTTTAGAGCTGATCCTCCTTTCCTCTCCTCCAGCCAATGCTCTTGAGATTCCAGATGAGTGAAAAATGCTTATTGAACCTCTTGTACGATATCTGTTTTTTCTCCCCTACACAGCTTTAAGATTTAAGATTTAACCACAGATTGTTGGTCCATCCATTCGGAATATATTGCTTGCGCCTTTCTAGCTTTTAGTATTTAATAGAAGCCATTTGAGGATTTATATTTCAATTACCGTATTACTTTGAATTACCGCAGCTCTTGAAAAAGCGCCACACACAGATATCAGATTTGTAATAGGTGCAGCCCTCGAATAAACACTGCTCTTAAAAATGAAACATGTACATTTTTTTTTCCCTACCCCAGCTCAGATAAATGCAGCATTTAATAAGAATTGCATACAAAACACAGTATGGCAAAATATTACAAATAGAAACAAAATTAATTGAATAAACTTGAATAAAATGTATTTAATTCAGAGTAATACAGTATTTTACATTTGGGAAGTTCCTGAAACAACGTTTCATTGCTTTCTAACCGCACTGTTTGACCGTAGCATGTCCATGTCCTCGATTTAGTTTTCACAGAAACAGGTTTACAAACGCACAATTAAAATACACTTTTAAAAGACTTATAATTACAAAGTAATGTTAAACCAACAAAACATTTTGAACCAGAAATATTTTATCACAAAGTACTTAAATTTCATTAGGAATAATTTTAGCTTCATATGAAATATGTGTGTACAACAGAACAAATCAGATGTTTTGTGTTCGATCTCATTTTACCTCAATGTTGAACATCCCAATTCCCTATATGGCAGATTGGGTAGTCTTGTGAATGTTTATGTGATTTTTTTTTTTTTTCAAATACATACGCATTAATTCTGAACTGCCCCTATATACTGTAAAAAGAATTAAATGGTAGCAAAAACATGTTGTATTTTTCAAGAGAATTAAAAATATTTTAACCCTTTAGTGCAAGATACCGTAGCAAAACACAGTACAGTCATATTAAAGCATTCTAAAAAACACACAAGCATGGTAAATAACAGATATACTGTATGGTCAAAAAAAAAAAAAACCTTGTAAAGAACATCCACAGATTAATATGCAAGGTAATGAACACAAAACAACTGTATAGGTCAATTCCACAGTAATTGACATACAGGCATCTTCCAGAGCAAAACTTGAGACATAGATGTAATCTCTTGTTGTACGATCAACTGTTGCCTCAAACTATTCCAATGCCAATAGCACATGAAGACCGAGTGCATTAGAAAGGCAGTAATGTGCGTTTCAGTGATGTGCAACAGTAGATACCAAAGATGCTGTGATGTAGCTGCATTAGAGGCTTTTGAGCTCACAAAATAGCCATTCTAAACAGAGCCAATTTTTTAGGATCATCTGCAGAAGTTTGGAAGATTAATAAACATAGAACAACAGCACCTGTTTAATACAAGATTAAATTACAGTTAATTTTGATACAGGTACTCTTATCTCTACCACATAAGGTTGTGCTATACCTAAAGTGCAGTATCTGTATTATGATCAGATATTATAAAAAATATTAGTTACAACTTACCTGTCCAGAGAAAATGGAACGAATTTGCAGTACAACACTGCTATAGTATCAAGAATAAAGACACATCTGGTAAATCAGCTGTAGTACTCGTAACTGTTAATTGAATGTTTAGCTATTTATCAATTTCATCAATGCGCAAACTACATTTAATTACGCAATAAGAACAAGCGAAGACATTTCTGTTTAAAAATTGTACATCTTTTGTTCACGAACTTCGCTGTGCAGCTCATGGCAGTTGTCCAATTAGCCAATTATTCCTGGTGACTGAGTAACTGAACCAAGTTAAATAAATCAACAGCAAATCAGATTTTCCAAAACAATTCACTGATCACATTGTAATTGTTTTCATTGTGTTCAGTAACTGGACAGAGGGTCATGAACATTAACAATGTTAGCTGAGTTATGATTAGCACTTGAACTTTAGGGTTTTATTTTCTTAAACTCTGCCTCCTTTTAAATGTTAATTAGTAGTTGCTAAGCTGTCTCTGCATCCTAATAAAGAGACAACTACTAATTAAAGACTGGGTTTAAGATTATCTGTTTATTTTCTTTCTTTCAAGATTTTAAATGATGGACTTGCTGTCAGTGTACACTCCATACACTCAGTATTTTAGCTGAAAAGAAAATCTGCAAAGACAACTCTGCTAAATGAGTAAAAATAACAAAAGCACAACGATAAACAAGGTGACTGCAAGAACGAAATGCAGTTAGGGTCAACGATGAGCAATTAACATAATTG